>NW_024468425.1:0-21812 GCF_002104995.1 Linderina pennispora | reverse complement strand
GTTCGCATGCCGATCCGTCGGAGCTCCTGTGTTTGACAGCTCGTCAAGACTTGGACCGATCAAGCAGCAGCAGAGCAGCACGAATAGAGCGCCAGCGTCAGCAAATGTGGAGCCCAGCGGCAATAAGCGCAACAAACGCAGCTATGAGCCAACGAGCGCAAAGGAGCTCTGGTATTGCTGACGGATGGGGGAGTTTGCCATACGACCGCCACATCCGCACACAGCTGTAGCTGGGTACGCATCGGTAACACAGCGCTGTGCCATCACAACTGGCTGATTCGGCAGATGCCTTGCATACTCCAGCCAGGAAGCGCCAGCGCGATCAGTCAGACCTGAAGTGGGGCTCAGTGCTGGGAAAGCCTCTGGGTTCACCAACACACAGTCCATGTCTGTGACGCCTACAATGTCCTCGACGTCACAGCAGCTAAATTGTATTGGGAAACGCGAAAAAGTCCCCATGTCGCAGATGTCGCTCGAGATTATCACTAGCACGCGGGACTGGCTGCTTCCAGACCCCAAGCTCGACTCGTTCTATGTATGGTTGCGTGTATGGTGACTGACAAACCGCAATGGGATGTATCGCCGTACTCTGGATGCAGGACTGTTGTGTGGACCCACGGTACGTCTAGGCCATTGTCGCGACTCGGGTTTCCGGGCCATGTCGAGCATTTGAACCTGGACGACGAAGTCCAGATGATAACTGAATTCACGCAGTGGGTGTGCACGCATGACCCTGATTTTGTGTGGATACGAAGTGCAGAATAGCTCGTGGGGGTATCTGATCGAGCGCGCCGACGTTGTCTATGGCATGCGGCTGAGCAGCGACCTATCACGGATAATCGATCCACCATGGCGCCGCCAGCAGAGCGGATATGGACGCGAGCAAGACTCGTGGAGCTACAAGAAAGGTGCAGCATTGAGCATCGCTGGGCGACATGTACTCAACGTCTGGCGTCTGATGCGCAGCGAGCTCGCGCTGACGTCGTATTCGCTCGAAAAGATCGCTGAGGAAGTCCTGAAAGAGAAAGTTCCGCATTTCACACACAGCAAAATCTCTCAGTGGTTTTTGAATGGGCCAGCGGTGGCTGGGATTCGAGCTATCCGGCATGTCATGTACCGGGCGCGGGCAGATCTGCGGCTGCTGGACACCATGGATATCGTGCAAAGGGCGTCTGAGTTTGCCAGCATCATCGGCATAGACTTTGACTCAGTGATCACTCGTGGATCGCAGCTGCGTGTCGAGTCGCTAATGGCGCGTATTGCACACCCAGAGCTGTATATCCTTTCGTCGCCGACCCGCGAGCAAGTCGCGCAGCAACGGGCTGCCGAATGCGCTCCGCTGGTGCTTGAGCCGCAGAGCCGGTACTACACGGACCCAGTGGTGGTGCTTGACTTCCAGAGTCTCTACCCGAGCATTATGATCGCATACAACTACTGCTTCTCAACGTGCCTTGGCAGTGTCGAGGATGCAGTATCGCAAGCCCCCGGCACCAAGCGACGACTTGGCTTCACCGATGTGCATATCCCGCCCGGCATCCTGTCGAAGCTGCGCGACCATGTCACAATCTCCCCTAACGGCGCTGTGTTTGTCAAGCCCGAGATCCGCAAGGGTCTGCTGGGTCGAATGCTGCAGGAGATCCTTGAGAGCCGGGTGATGCTTAAAAATGCGAAAGACGTGGAGCGATGATGAGATGCTGTGCAAGAACCTGGATGCACGGCAGCTGGGTCTCAAGCTGATTGCCAACGTCACCTACGGGTACGCAGGCGCGTCATTTTCTGGCCGAATGCCGTGCGTGGAGATTGCCGATGCCATTGTGCAATCTGGGCGCGAGACACTGGAGAGTGCCGGTTCATTCACTCGAAGCACGACGAGTGGGGTGCCCGCGTAGTGTATGGCGATACCGACTCAGTGTTTGTTCATTTCCCAGGGAAGAGCCGGCAGACAGCATTCAAGCTGGGCCACGAGATTGCCCAGGCCGTTACTGCGTTGAATCCGGCGCCGGTCAAGCTCAAGTTTGAGAAAGTGTACCAGCCCTGCGTGCTGTTGACAAAGAAGCGCTATGCCGGCTGGATGTACACGGCGCCAGACCAGACCGACCCGATGCTTGACGTCAAGGGCATGGAGCTGGTGCGGCGCGATGGATGCGTGGCCGCCAAAAGATCATCGAAGGTACAATGGACCGTCTGTTTGCGACCAACGATCTGTCGCAGGTCAAGTCGTTCATCACCGACGAGATCTCCAAGGTATCGCAGGGCGAGTACCCGATGATGGACTTTTTCATTGCCAAAGAAGTGCGGCTTGGCACATACTCGGCGCAGGTTCTGCCACCACATGCCAAGGTCAGCATGGATGACATGCAGAGTGACGCCAGAGCCGAGCCGCAGTACGGCGAGCGGGTTCCATATGTGGTGGTTGATGGCGGGCCAAATGCCCGGCTGACTGACCAGGTTGTCAGGCCGCTGGCGCTGCTGAACAGGCCAGAACTGCACCTAAACTACCAGTACTACATCAGCAAGCAGATTGTGCCGGCACTCGACCGGGTCCTGGGCCTGGTGGGCATCGATGTCAGACATGGGTCAATGACATGCCTCGCCACCGGCGCAAGGGGCTGCATGATTCTCTATCGATGTGTTTCTGGCGACCAAGCCGACGATGATAATGACGGACTCGACAAGCCTGTCAAAAGGAGGCCGGCACGCCGAACTCTCGACCACTTCTACCACGAACGCTCATGCCTGCTGTGCCACCAGACCATGCCACACCTGCCGTCGCCGGGTCGCGCCAAGGGGCCAGTGACAAGCTGCTGCGCGTGTGCGAGGCATGCCTGGACGACAGGCCAGCGCTGATGTCAAGGCTGGCCCGGATCCAGATGGGTATTGACTGGGCGTCGAAAGCGGTATTGGACAAGTGTGTACAGTGTGTTGGTGGCGGGAACCGAGCCGATGTGCTTATGGCCGTTGAGGGCTGTGGACAGCCTCGACTGCCCGACGATGTTTGAGCGGCACAAGCTGACGCGCAGGAACCAGGCGTGGGCTCAGCTCCGCGCTGAGATGGAGAGCCAAGGCATTTAAGCTTCACTGGGCAAAGGCGATTAGCGCAACCCCTTTTTCTCGCCAGTTTTCCTCAAACAATTATTTGCACTTTGTACTTTTTTCTGGCAACCCTGAACAACAAAAAACGGCGTGTTTCCACCAAAAATAGTCGGCCTGCACACAGCCCAGATTCTCTTCTATCGACAACAGCGTGTCTGCTTCCCTGTACAACTGCGTTCTTGTTTTTATTCCGCATTTCCCCTGCACACAGTCACATTCCAACAGCAGCAACCAAATGGTCTCGCTCCCTGCCCTCAACAGACAGCGCCAGGTGCTTCCCTTGGCAGGCAGACTCGAGGCATGCAGCGGCACCGTCGGTAAGTTCCATCAGAGCACCTTGGCGCCCTGCCCACCACGTCTGCACAACCAGTATTACTAATAGCTGCTGACCTATCAATTTCCCTGGTGCCCACTGTAGCTCAGTGGTCGCGAAGCACTTGCAACATCCAGAACATGGAGTTGCGGCAGTCACTCCAAGGTCACGAAGGCTGCGTAAATGCACTATGGTAAGCCAGACAAAATTATCCCGGTGGTGTGGGGACCATGAGACTCGCACTCCAGAAGGTGGCATCCGTATTTTCATTCCAGCCTTGCGGCACAGATGCTGCGCCCTCCGAAACTGGTGCCGCTGCTGTTGCTGCTGCTGCTATATGCACTCCACATGCACTCAACTACCAACCGCCTATTGCTACTTTCACTAGTTGGTCGCCCGACGGCCAGTACCTGTTCTCTGGATCGGACGACTCGACGATCTGTATCTGGCGAGCCGCATCCGATGGATCACGCATCTGTAAGATCAAGACTGGGTTTGCCGAGCGCGTATTTGACCTCAAGGTCATGCCTGCGCCCAATGACCACTTGCTCATTGCCTGCTCAATGGACCACAGTATCAAAATATTCGATATCAACCGCATCCTGCTTGCGGCCAGTGGCACCGAAAGCTCGGCGGTCATTGGGCCAGCTGACTTCTGTATCCGCACATTTACTGCGCACTCGAGCCCCGTGAAACGGGCTGCACCGATTCCCGATTCGCCGAATCAGTTTCTGTCTTGTTCTGAGGATGGCACTGCACGGCACTACGATATTCGAGAACCGCCCAGGCGCAGCCTAGGTCACCCCGATGGCAGCCGTATAGTCGCAGACTACCACATGATTCACGCAGAGCTGCATGCACTGGACGTGAACCCATTCTACACCCACAGCTTTGCCGTCGGCGGCACAATGCTTTCGATCATGGTCCATGACCTGCGCATGCCGCGGGTGTCATCCATGCCACAGAGAAGATGCGACTCGTGTGGCCAAGACGTTGCCAGTAGCGGCTGCGTCGTGAGGCTGCGGCGTGGTCGCGCCAAGGACAGGCGGGAGGTTTTTGAAAAGGCGACACAGAACCCAGTCACTGGGCTGAGATTTTCGAGGGATGTGCCGAACCAGATCATTGGCAGCTGGTGCTACGACTACGTGTACTTGTTTGACCTGAACCAATCGCAGACATACATGCACAGCTTGGCCGCCAGGGAGGCATCGTTCCCCAGCAAGGTGTCTGGAGACAGCGGGCTCGGGAGTAGTAGTCGGCCTGTGTTGCCAAACGTAAAGCGTGTCCGCTCTGGAAATAGCGACACTTTGGGAGTTGTGTCATCGAAGCAGGAAGGCGGCAGCAGGTGGCCGGGGTCAGAGACTGACAGTAGCACAGCGTCTAGTCTGGACCACTCGAAGGTCGATAGGCGCCGACAGGACTCAGCATTTGCCAACTCGGAATGGAGCCCTATGGCAGCTTCAAGGAGCATGGCTATCGCCGACCCCACTTCAGAAGACATCGCTAGCTCTGTACAACAAAGTACACCGTCGTTTGGTATACGCGTCATGAGCCAGAACGAGGCGCCCTACTTGTTTGAGAGCCACAGCGACACGGACGCCTATCCCGCCAGTACTGCGGAGAGCAGCGATAACTCTGCAAGCAGCTCATATAAGCAGAGTAGGCCATGGATGATGCATAGTGAGCACTATGAGTACACTCCATCGTGCGACAAATGCGTCAAGAACGACGGTCGACAGGAGCATGCCAAACACAGCCTCAGGGCAGCTCTGGATGGTGGCCAGCGTGGCATGAGGTGGGCACTGTCGCCAGATGAAAAGGACCAGATCAACCGATATATGTATCAGTTCGCTGATCTCCTCGATGACGGTGAGTACAAGGAAGCCATTGGCATCATGTCGCTGTTTATTCGTGGCTTTGAGGGTGGCAGCTTTACCTACAGTGGCGATCTGCCCACCTTGTTGGAATCCGCCGACAATATGAAGAGCGAGCAAAAAATAGTCGACACCTGGAAGGACCTCTACATGGACGACGATATGGACCGCCGCCGCGTCTTCGCCATCGGCCACATCAACCGTGCCGCTATGAACATGTTTGTTTACCGTTGCCGATGGCTCCACCGCCTCCAGGTATACCTGCTGCGTGATCTGCGCCAGTTGAGCATCGGCCAGCTCCAGAAGATCCGGCAGGACTTTGAGCTCATTCGAAGTGATTTGGAGTGGGCGCGTCGCGACTGCGAGATGGCGTTGCAGCTCAACCCGTTTAGCATCCTTACTCATTCGCATATGCTCAGCATCGAGTGGGAGATGTACCGCTCAGACTTGCTAGCGTTCATCCTGGAGCTGATACCAACGGTTGACGATTTCTTCCGCACTGAATCATCGCCACCGCATTGGGATGACGACAATGCGCCGGTCCGGAGCCGCCTGCGTGCAGAGTTTGGCAACATGCCCCAGCGACTCCATGAGCTGTGTCAACGGACAAGCCGCTCGTTCAAGCGCATGCGGGCCGAGTGCGAGCAGATCGGTGGGCTCGCGTTCCATCTCGGAATCGCTGATGGCAAACCGAACATATCCTTCGATCCTGTCTGGCGCCGGTTGCGCTATGTCAACCGCCGGTTCTATGGGATGCCATCGGCAACTGTCCTCGCTGTGCACCAAGACAGCACCAATCTGGAAGCCCGGTTAGATAATGCTGGCTGGATGCTTGACGAGGGCGTGGTTGAGGATATCGATAGTACCGAGGGCATGGTAGTGTTGGCGCATCTTGCCAAATACTGGGCGTCGCTGAACGCTGAGTCGATAGGCACCAGCAATACACTGGTCGACGACCCAAGCTCTTTGGCCGGCATGTTCTTGTGCAACGCCCAAGATGACCTCGGCCACCATCCATTCGACCCAGGCATGTACTACTTGGACAAGTTCGTCGAAGGAAATTTTGATTGTCAGACGCTTCCAGCGATCGGCCCAAAGAAACTTGATGAGAATCTCCAGTACGCTGGCTCGTTCTCCGACGACGGGGAAGAAGTCGGCCACGTCTACAGCTCGAGTGGGCTGCTGGTTAAAGACCTTCACGCACCATCGGCCCATGCGGCTCACAAGGCACCACGCCCCCCGCCCTTCTCTATCAGCATGCGTGTTGAGAGTGGGCGCGACAGGAGTGACAGCAGCAGCTCTGCATGCAGCGTCAGCCACGGAGATACATACGCTACCACTGGCAGTGGCAGTGAAGCCAGCTCCAGCGACATGAGCTCCAGCGACATGAGCTCTACCAGCACTGACTCCAGCGAAGACGATGACAGCAGCGATATGGAATTCAGCGACCAGAGCGAATCGGCGTCATCGCTATTCAGCGATACAGACTGGCCACGTCCCACAGTCGAATTTGTCCCTGGTCGCGACATGGCGACAAACGACCGTGAGGCAAGCTCTCTGACGGGATCACGCACAGACACCCGGCCAGAACTAGACTCCTCCGCCGAACCAACGCCGATCGTCCAGCCGCATATGTGCTACAAGGGCCATTGCAACTTCCAAACGATCAAGGACGTAAACTTTGTCTTTGACAAGTACATTGCGTCTGGCTCCGACGATGGCCGCATGTTCATCTGGGACCGGCAGTCCATGGAGATAGTGCAGATTATCCGTGGCGACAACGAAGTCGTCAACATCATCGAGTCCCACCCAACACTGCCGCTCATCGCGGTATCGGGAATCGACTGCGAGGTCCACATCTTCAGCATCAACCAAGGCGGCCCATCGCCTATCCATCGCCAGACCTTTCCCCTGGTCCGCCGCGAGCACCTTGCCCTGGTCAGCATCACCAATGGCACCTCCAAGTACATTGACGATATCTATGCGTGCGACCCGTACGCGCAGGATCTCGCCTACTCTGGCCACTCGCTTTGGCCGTCTGACGCCATCTATGATGCGGTTGCAAAGCAGGTGTCGTACACATTCCCGGCTGTCAGTGAAAGCGAGCTCGCCAACAAAACCCAGATCGTGTTTGCGAACCAGGAGCTGCGGCAGAACGGCATCACCAACGCCTCGCTGACTCACCGGCTGATGAGCAACATCTTCTTCAACGCCATGCTTGGATCGCGTCGTATAGCTAACGACGACACGTCAGAGCAAAGCGACGACGATATGGACGAGGACTATGATAGCGACATGGATGGCTTTAGCGACGGGTTCATTAGAGAGGCCCAGGCCAGTACCTTTTTCGGTAGCAGTTTCTAGCGTGTATACAACAGGGCAGTGATTCTATTGCACACGAATAAAATGGAGGTTGCTTGGCATTCCCAATACTCAGTCGCTGCGGATAAGAGCTGCAAGCCTGTCTGCGTCAACTTCGATGTCAACGATGCCCTTTGCTACGCACGACACAGTGCTGTTCCACTCGGTCTTTGCCTGCGGGATCGCGTTGTTTGACAGACGCGACGACAGCGCCTCGTACTTGTTCATGACATCCGGCTTGCTCTCCTTCCACGATGGCATGGTCTAAAACAGGTATGGTATTCCCATGGTTTAGTATGTTGTCTCGCGCCCTGGCTAGGGGTGCAATCGCAAGTCACGGCATCATACCTGCTTCTGGCCTGTCGAGGCTTCCCTCAAAACAGCCGCAGCCTTTTGCAGCTTGTAGTTCATGACATGGCTCTGCTCTGTGAAATGCGAGGTGAAGGTGTACACTGCTGCCGAACCGACCACGAGTCCCGAAGTGAATGTCGCGAGAACGTTTGCCATTTTATGAGAATTTCTGTTGTGGAGGAGTGGAAATTAGCGCGGAGAGCAGAAATGCATTTCTCCACAAAATTCGAACCAAACAGGAGTGCAATCCACTTATCGCTGATCCGCAGAGTTAATCCGGCAGCCATCATCGGATTCAACGTAGATGCACCTAGTGATGGCTTGTTGACATCAGACTGCCACTACATGCTACTGGCTAATGCGGTCTTCAGAGTTTACAACCAACGGGTTTGCCAACAGCAACAAAGGTACATTGCGGTTGTAGAGTGTCTTGGTGAGAATGTATTCATATCGGCTCAAACCAGAAAAGCTATAGAGTGCCAGAACCAGCACGCTCAAGGTGGTGCATGAGGTTTGCATGGTGCCTTGTTTCTTCCACCTCAGCTCGAGTTATAAATGTATCTGGTGTAAACATGGAGCAGCCACTTTGTTTGTCCTCAAGCCAGTTGGTTTGTACCCGCTGGATACTGGGACAGAGCACGATGAGAATGGCAGCCATCTTCGAACTAGCTACCAGCTCACTGTCGTCATATGTTTTGTTCAAAATGGTCAGAGTAGTGGACAGAGGGTAGCACTCTGTATAGATCTCATCCATGAAATCCATTTCTGAGTAGACAATATCCAAATGGTCGAACAGGAACTCACAAAGGAGATCGTTACAGCTGCAGCCACCGTTGTAATACCGGTCATAACTATCTCTTGAATTGCTGCTGCCTATGTCGCTGGTATTTTCCAAGGCATCATCTGTTTCTGTATCCACCGGTCCTTCTGTGCCACCACTGGACAGATCGTCCAATCCCCAGCTATGGCGGCACTTGCCAATGCACCTGCTATGCGTCTGGTCAGCGCTACGCAGCTCATCGGTGATCTCGATTCCAGTTGCCATCCGTCGTAAAAAGGGCAATACCTTTATCAGCTGAACAGTCCACCGGAGAGTGAATCGAATGGTCGGGATGTCGAGGATGGTGATATTATGCCCAAAGCTATCAATCGAAATCCCCAGTTGGTCGAAATCGCAGTAAGCTGAGACGCTTTTAATGATCTGAGCTTTTGCGCCCAAGAGGAGGACCGACCTGGTATCCTCATTGGGGGCGGCATCCGCATTACCAAGCGATATCCGTGTATTGAGATATTCCAGTACGGGGAACCGGCTAGCGCTAAAAACACCGTGCTTGTTTAAGACTGAGACAGATCGTGGGTCCAAATCAAGCTTTAGGCTTGCAAGCGATTTACTGTTTCTCTTGAAGAGTATATCGTTGCTGAACGGGTAGACCTGTTCACACTCCAGCTTTTCTAGGGCTGGAAAGGGGGCGCCATCTGGCGAATCAAGGAATATAGAACTACCAGGGACAAGGTATACGCTAAAGGATATCTGAAGAGACCGAACGCGTGGGTACACTATTGGTGTATTGTCGTCAGAGCAAATAGTTTTGGTAAACACCTTGTGTGAGTCGCTAGAGATACCAAGATGCTCAAGCGAGGATGCGTTGCGGTGGATCATCTCGATAGCTGGTGAATCTGTGTTCGGGATGTTGAGTGATAGGCTGCGTATGTCGGTTCTGCTGAAAGAGATAATATTGAGATTCGGTTGCCACGGTTCGCGGAAATCGATTGAGGTTGCTTGAGAACACAAGCCTGAAAGGAGAGCACGAATGAACGAACTGCACAGAAGATCCGTGGAAACAGAGCAATCGGATAGCATGATGCTTCTCATGTTGGGAAGCATCTGTCGTATCTCGCTGCAGAACTTCTCTGCATGCAGGGCCTCGTTAAGTTTGGTACTGGCTAGCTCTCTATCCCAATCATCAAAGGATATAACGAGAATTATCACGTTTGGAAAAACCTGATTGAGGGGAGGGTTCATGAACATCAGATTCGCTGTGCCGTCTATGATACCGCTAATATTCCAATGGAGCTCCAATTTCTTCACGCGCATGATATCCCCAGCAGACATTTGTCCCTTCAGTTCGCATGTCAGTGGGCGCTCGCAGCAATCGATCATCTCACGATGACAATAATCATCCATGCCACACCACCAGTTGCCTTTGTAAAGCTTATCTAGTGCAGCCTCTCGCCACCAACGGCAGGTAGCAAGTAGGGCAGCGATGCGAATATAGGGTTTGCAGAAGCAAGCGCCAATGGTGGGATCATCGGGAATGATATCGCCGACGTACACATCTACAATCCTCTCGAGGATAAGCATAGGCAGATTCTGAGCGAGCGAAGGCATGGCGCAAAATAGGTAGTGGCAGTTGCTGGAGGGAGCTGAGAGAAATAACTTTGGAGGTTCAGAAAATAAACAGAAAACTGCAGTGGTCCTGAGCATCGAAGTAAGGTTGAGCCATTAACCAGCAAAGAGATCGTCCATTTCCATGCTGCGGTTCCAAGACTGAAATCATACCTACCGCTTTGCGGTATGGTAATTATTCCGCAACTAGGCATATAGTCCAGCCAACTACTCATTCAGGCTCCTCTTGGTGACTGCTACTTGCGGACAAAATGTCAGGCACAGCCAGACTGCTTGCTACTATATCTTTGGTATTTATTAACCACACATCCACTGGCGGTTTCCAGCATACGCAGACTGTGGCGCGACTAAATGCGCTGAATAGTAGACTTTGCCAGTTTCCCCTGCTCCTCGAGTTTGTCAGCAATGGTGGTGATGCCATCGTCACAAGCCATGCGCAGTGTTTCGACTGTAGCTGGGATATCCATGTGCAGGGTACCGTGACTGACTCTAGCCGCCTTGACTGCCTCCCGCAGCCCAAAGAACACTGACGAGCCAAGGAACAGGGGCGGCTCGCCCACAGCTCGTGACGAATGGATGTTGTCCAGATGCTTGTACTCGACGCCCTCCAGAATCGCCACACGGAAATCGCGCGGGATGTCCATGCATGTAGGCACCCGGTACAGACCCAGGCGGTTAGTGCTCAGCGCACCACTGGAAGTGTCAAGCATCAGCTCTTCGGTCGTGCACCATCCAACACCCTGCATGAATGCGCCTTCAATTTGCCCAATATCCACAGCCTTGTTGAGCGAGCGACCGACATCCATGAGTATGTCGACACGGTGGGCAGTGTGGGCTCCGGTCAATGTGTCCAGCTCCACCTCGGCAATCGCCACGCCCTGTGTGTAGTAGAGGTAGTTGAAACCACGCTTGTTGGCAAAATCCTCGGGGATCATGTCAATGTTGAAGAATGCCCGCTCAGACAGGTCGACCTGGTCAGTAAATGCGGCTCTGACCACAGCTGAGAAGTCGCTGTTAGGCATGCGTTCGCGATATGGCTGTAGACGGCTGGCCAAGGCTTTACATGCCTTCAGAACAGCGCCACCATTGAGGTCTGTCGAAATCGATGCACCTGTTGGCGTTGAGTTTGCGAGAACCTCGGTAGATGAGCCGGGTATATACACTGAGCTTAGCGGTACACCCAAGGCATCCGCTGCAATCATGGCGATCTTGGTGTGCAGTCCCTGGCCCATTTCCACGCCATGGTGGTGCACCATGACGCTGCCATCGAGGTGTATGTGTACCAGCGCTGCTGCTTCAAGCATCTCGCGGCTACCAATAGTAATGCCATGCTTGGTTGGGACCAGCGCAATACCTCGCTTTCTGAACATCGACTGCTTGTTGTACTCGTCGACAGCAACCTTGCGCTTCGCGTACTCGGCCGACTGCTGGATCTCTTCAAACATTTGCGGCACCGTCCAGTCATGAATGTGATAACTTGATGGACTCAGCTCGCCCTCCTTGTACAGATTGATTCGGCGGAGCAAGTCGGCATCCATGCCCAGGCTCTCAGCGACCTCGCGCATCATCGACTCGACAATAAACTCGCCTTGGCATGCACCGAATCCCCTGAATGCTGTTGTACTGGCAATGTTTGTCTTGCACACCCGCCCGACAAAATGAGCATTCGGACTGTAATAGCAGCCATCGAGCGACGATAGGCAGTTGTTCATGACTGGGACTGAGCAGTCATGCGAATGTCCGCCATTGCTGAACACCTCGACCTTGCGTCCGACGATACGGCCATCCTGCATTACACCGACCTTCCATTTGCCTAGGAATGGGTGCCGCTGGCCTGTGATTCGCATGTCTTGATCGCGACGGAACACTAGACGGCTGGGCTTCCTTGTGCCTTGCGCTACAACTGCAGCAACTGATGCAAAGAGCGGGGCTGGCATATCCTTGCCTCCAAACGCTCCACCAAGACGCTTGGCACGGCAATAGACTCGATTGGCTGGAATACCAAGCGTTTTGGCAATAGTTGCCTGACAGTTATGCGGCGACTGGGATGTAGCAAAAACATCGTACTCGTCATCCTCGCCCTTTGGGACAACTAGGAACGCTTGTGGCTCCATATACAGATGCTCCTGAGCGCCGCACCGCGCCTCTCCTTCGAATACATAATCAGCGCTGGCAAACGCAGCCTCGACATCCCCACACTCAATCTCAGTGACTTCCTCAAAGAACGACTCTTGTTCGATGGCCTGGTCGATCGAGTAGATTGCAGGGAGGTCCTCGTACTCGATCACAACAGCGGCTGCGGCGCGTCTAGCAGTCTCGCGGTCTTTGGCGGCAACAGCGGCAATAATCTGACCGTGGAAATGCACTTCCTTGGATGCGAGGATTTCCTCGTCCTGCCAAAGGTTCCAGACATTTTTGCCAGGTATGTCAGAGGCAGTGAGCAGCTTGGGATAGACACCCTCCATGCCCAGTGCCTGTGATGGGTCAATCGCCAGGATCTGGGCGTGCGAGCGTGTCGACAGCACCAAACCAACAGAGAGCTCACCGTGGACTGGTGGCATGTCGTCAACATATACTGCCTGTCCAGTTGTGTGCTTGAGCGCCGATAGGTGCGGCTCGCCCTTACCGATGATCGCTTTCTCCTCAACTGGTGCAAATGCCTGTTCTGAGATCATGGACTTGGGCTGCGTGTACGCCAAATAGTCGTCTGGAATGCGTGGTCCGAGCCCATGGTCAATGCCAAATTCCTTGCACGATGCCATCCAGAACTGGTACAGCAGGCTGGCAGCAAGTGATACGCGGTACTTGGGCCTGTCGACATTGTCAGCTAATGCTGATGCGGCCTCTTGTGCACACGTCTCAAGCAGCGTGCTGTTGATAAAGCCGCTGTCTGACCAGTCCGCTCCATGGGCCAAGCTAGCTGTCTCCTGGGCGACAAAATACGTTCGGTCAAGTCCAGCAAACACGAAGCTTGCATCCAGAACCCTGAATGTAGCAGGGTCGATGCTCACACGCATGCCGCAGCTTACGATTGTTGAGTCATTAGCCTTGCGCATCGACTGCTTCTGCGAGTGAACAAACACCAGTGCACCACTTGCCGCTGAGGGCAAGTTCAGTGGGATGTGTATGTGCATTATGATCTCGCCGTCGGCTAGACCAGCACCATCATGCAGGTATCTATCCAGACTGACTGTGCGTTGCACTCCCGAAACAGCGTGCTGTAGGCTAACCGCTGCGTGTAGAACGAGCAGCACAGGGATAAGATCTGATGAGGAGGGTATGGCGGCAATGTGGCCACCCACAGTTGCCGCATTGCGCACATGCGGGTTGCCAATACGTGCCAGACAGTCGCGCAGAGCACCAAGCCTGTTAATGGTCTGGGCTTTTTGCAGCAGTTGTGCCAGCGTGACACATCCACCAACAACCAGCTCCTGTCCCTCGTTAGAAAGATGTAGTTCCTGCAGCTCCACAATGTCGCCAATGTACACATGTGGCCTCCTCGCCAGGTCCGCATAGCTCTGGAGGCGGAATGCAGTGTTTCCAGCAACAAGTGCCGCATGATGGTGCTTGGAGAATATGTCTTGCACGCCCCCCATTGTCATAGGCCGATATACAGGCGCTATGCTAGAGGCCGATGCAAGGCGCAAATGCCCCATGCACTGCTCTGCATCGCCGTCAATCTGTGCTTTGGCATAGCGGACAAGCGCCGGAGGGAAAATGAGCTCCTGAGATGCGTCATACCTTCGGAACTGGTTTTTTGTTTCACACGGGGCAGCATCCTGCCCAGCCTTGAGCTTGCAGCAATCAACCCTGCCACAGCCAGTACCGTCCTGGTTCCAGCGGTTGTCGCGCGCCAGCGTCTTTGCCGCATCCAAGATGGGGCGGTAGCCAGTGCAGCGGCACAGGTTCCCAGCCAGGCACTCCTCGATCTCGGCCTCGGTGGGCAGCTCGTGCGGGTTGTTCCTGAGCAGAGCGTAGAGCGACATTGAGAACCCAGGCGAGCAGAACCCGCACTGCGTGCCGTGCAACAGGGCGATGCGTTCCTGCACTGGGTGTGGGTAGGTCGGCGAGCCAATGCCCTCGATGGTGGTGACATGCTTGCCATCCAGCGCATACAGCGGTGTCAAGCAGCTGTTGATGGCCAGGTGCTCGACCCTGTTCTCGACGGTGTCAAACTTTGACAGCATGACGGTGCAGGCACTGCACACACCCTCATTACAGCCCAGCTTTGTGCCGGTCAGTCCCTCGCTGCGTAGATAGTTGGCCAGCGACATCGTCATGTCCATGGAGCCTGACTGGATGATGCGGCGCTCGCCGTTGACATAAAAGAGAAGGTTCTCGCGATACTTGTTCATGTCTTGAAAAAAGGCGATTTTTAGAAATAAAACGACTGCACTAGAAGAGGAATTGGTGTTTACTAACAAGTCACTACTTGCTGCGGCCGGTCTTAAAGGAAACTTGTTGCCTCTGTCAACATACGGCACGGACGAGGATTAATATGTGGAATTAGCCACTCAGGAGCGCCGTATATTCCCATCTCTACATCTCAGAGATCATCTACACGCTGATGAGACGGGAAATTAGGCTGTCTGACGACTTCATTGGCCAGCAACTTTGATACAGGGCCCATATCAACCCCCAGGTACTTCGCCATGTAGTCGCTGATCTGCACGTTCTCATAGCTGCCGCGCAAATCGCTCGTGCCAGCTCCATATGCGTAAAGTCCAACATCGCCTCCAGTGTGCCCTCCAGTGGTCCAGCCAATGTGTGCGCGGGCAGATACGGCCTGGCCAATGAACCGACGGCATATTTGCGAATCCATACTTGATGCCCTGACGATACTCAGTATCTCCTCCTGAGAAGCATCGTTGATGCCCATGAGGTAGGGAAACACGATACCAGAGACAAATTCCACGCGGTTCTGTACCGGAACATGCTTCATATCGGAACATATCGATGCTGCTGACCGCTTTACGGGGGCAAGAGCCCGTGGATACCACGCATAATCCGGGTCTATTCCTAGTGCCAGTCCGCCGGTCTCATGGTCCGAGGTGGCCACCATGGCGGTGTCGGGATGCATATCGATGAATTTGTGCACTGCAGTGACAGTCTCCCAGTAAGCAACGATATCGTGCAGGTGAGTAGTAGGGTCGTTGTCGTGGGCAGCCATGTCGATACGCGCGCCTTCGATCATGACAAAGAACCCAGGGCCATTCTGGCTGTTGCTGTTTAGCACATTGAGCCCTTTGTAAACCATTTCGGACAGCGAGGGCTCTTGGTCTGCACTGCGGTCGATTTCATACGACATGTGCTCGCTGGCGAACAGACCCATCAGTGGTAGCTTGGTGGTGTTGACATTGAGTGAGTCAAATTCGGTTTTACTGGATATCTGTGTGTATCCATTGCTTCTGGCTATGCTCCACACATCTATATCGTCTGTGCGGCAACTCCCGGCATCGGTGCTGGGCAGGAACATGCACTTGCCGCCACCGAACAACAGGTCGACCTTGTTCCGGATTGTGTTGTTACCGATCTCTTGCAGCGCAACCAGCTCCTCCATGTTGCGATTGACAACATGTGCGGCAAACGCGGCAGGTGTCGCGTGGGTGATACGAGCTGTTGTGATCAAACCAGTCTTGTAGCCCTTCGCCTTTGCAGCCTCGAGCACAGTTCCGCATGGCTTGCTGTCCGTAGTTATGCCAACAGCACCGTTAAAACTCTTGACCCCACATGAGAATGCCGTCGCAGCAGCAGCAGAGTCGGTTACAAACGAGCTGTTGGAGCTTGTGCGTGTGGAGCCGACCAGCAACCCGTCGAGAACGCTGACCCAGCTGTTTTCAATGCCGTTTTCAGACCGAATAAAGTCGCGTGTAAGTGTCTCTGACGATGTGCCAAACCCATCGGATATCATGAAGATAAGGTTACGACGCGGTGGCAGAGGAGCTGCGAGTATAGCTGACTGCAGGAGTACAGCAGTGAAGATGGTAGGAATAATCATAAAATGTAAACATGTCAAGGGACCATGCTGTCCAACAGAGCAGGTTTCTGGCCGCCTGCTTATGTACTACCCCGCACATGGCAAAATACAAGAATGTGTCCTGCACTCCACATATGATGGAGATTAAAGGGGTTGCCCGCACTCTAGAGTTAACACCCCGTAGTTGGGACAAGTCATTGCAAATAGCACAGACTGTAAATGTAGCCCAAGCGATTGGTATTTGAGCAGTTCGCAGGCCCTTTGCATGGTGCAGAGATAGGTCTGCTGGACTAGCCAGCTAGTTACTGCTCATCCATAGACCGTGCTACTACTACCTTTGAGCGTATAATTAGACACGATAAAGCAATACCGTTTTGTAGAAGAAAAAGCATACTATCTAATATACGTGCCACAATTTGGAGAGCAAACATGTGCTACAGCATCACTGCTAAGTAATTCTAGGGGGATAATGATATGTAAAAAGACATAAATGTTCACATTTAGAAAGTTTTGCATATGCATGCACTGGCTTTTACTCAGTTGCAGTATACGCCGGTGCCAGCAGCGTTGTTGTAGCACTTGAGACCGCCCTGGCAAGCAGCATTCTTGAATTGGCCACTCCAGCTCTCACACTGCAGGTAATCGCCAGTCTGGCCGGCAGAGACGCACTTGGCAGTGTTTCCAGCGCATTGGCCGGCGCCAGTATTGCCACCAGTGCCAGGCATGCCGCACATGGTAGTGCCAGGCTTGTTCGGATTAGCATAGCACACCTGGCCATTGGCGCATGTCTGCGTCTGCCACGTTCCGCTCCAGTTGTCGCATTGCCAGTAAGTAGCTGAAACACCGTCAGCTCCGTTCGGGCACTTTGACTCATTTCCATTGCACTGGCGGGCATTGGTGTTGCCGTTGTTTGGCGCCTGGTTCCTCTTCTGGGTGCTGGCGCCAGGGAATCCACACATGGCGGTTCCAGGCTTGTTCGGGTTGGCATAGCAGACCTGGCCGCTGGCGCAGCTCTGTGTCTGCCAGGTGCCGCTCCAGCTGTCGCACTGGAGGTAGGTTGAAGAGACACCATCGACACCGTTGGGGCACATCGACTGGTTGCCAGAGCAGTCAGCAGCGCTGGCCATGAAGCCGAGAGAAGAGGCAATCAGAAGGAGAGTAGCAGTGTAGCGAGCCATTTCTGTGTTGCTGTGTTGCTGTGTTGCTGTGTTGCTGTGTTGCTGTAGTAGAAGAAAAGAGTGCTTTGTGTTGTGGATGATGCGTGAATCGCAAACTGCATATACAGATGTGGTTCTTTTATACAAGACGGTAACCAGGTATGGTGAGCGATATCTGGGTTTCAAATATGGAGGAAAGCACACACTGGCATCTTGGACAGCCATGCTCAGAGCCATTTTTAGATCATTCAGGCACTGTCTATTTTTGCCACGCAACAATTGGCCGTGACACCTGGTAGTCAGAGCAGAACAAGGCAAAAATCAGCTCAGGGGCCATAGCGGGGACATCTGAAAAACGCCTTGCTGCAAATCAGACAGCCCTGCAGGTCCCCCTGAAATTGCGTGGTTAAGGAGCTCCTCGCCGGGGTGTCTATGCGGCCATGGTTTCTGATATCTTTTGCAGCTGGAATATTTTTAGAATTACTCGCGACGCACCCACCGTTGACCTGGAAATACACTTGCAAGCTGAGTCTAATAAAAGGAGAATAGTACACCGCAGAATGGACAGTATGGGCGAAAGCGGTGTCCATCACACTATTCCCGCATGTGCGCAATACTCAGGGCAGCTACAGCAGAGTGCATATCAGTATGCTGGAGCACCTGGGCTGTGCCTATGTATTCCTACTGGTACATTAGATGCTTGATCTGTCCACAGGTGATGTGGATGATATCTGTGAACCCCGAATCATCCACTTGGACATGTGTTTCGCTACCTCTTTATGCGGCCCCATGCACACGTGAGAACGGCTCTCAGGTGAAGGATTGCCGCCCACGGCCATTACCACTCGTCGACAGCGTCCCCTGCTCCGAATTGGCCAGGATCTCGCAGATTCCATATCTCATCTCGGGAGCACAAACTTCCCTTGGTTTTTCTTCCCACCATTCTTTTACCACTTGACCCTTATCACATATTTTGCTCCTCTTAGTGCACACCCAGGTTTACTGTGTCGGTAAAGATGACCCAAGACACGCCGAGTTTCCCCGTCAAGGTCGCCATTGTTGGCTGCGGCAACCGTGGCAATATCTACAGCACCTACGCGCAGCAATCGTCGCGGATGCAGGTGGTCCAGCTGGCCGACCGCTCGTCCGCACGCCTGAATTCGCTTGCCAAGAAGCTTTCTCTGGACGACTCGTCCTGCTACTCGTCATGGGAGGACCTTCTGAATGCACCCAAGATTGCAGACGCCGTGCTCATCTGCGTTCTCGACCGCCTGCACAAGGAGGTAGCAGTAGCATTTGCCAACAAGGGCTATCACATTCTCTTGGAGAAGCCCATGGCAACCGAAATCGACGACTGCAAGGAGGTGTACGAGGCCGTGCGCCGCAACAACGTTATACTAGGCATCTGCCATGTGCTGAGGTACACCGCCTATAACCAGAAGATTAAGGAAATCATTGACTCGGGCGCCCTGGGCGATATCGCCGGGATCCAGCACATGGAGCCAGTCGGACACTACCACTTTGCGCACTCGTTTGTGCGTGGCAACTGGCGCAAGGAGGCTGAGACCTCGTTTGCACTAATGTCCAAGAGCTGCCACGACATTGATATCCTGCTGTATTTCCTCGGCGACAAGGCTCAGTGCACCAAGGTGTCGTCGTTCGGCGGGCTGTCTCACTTTACCAAGGACAAGAAGCCGGCAGAGGCACAAGGTGCCACCAAGTGCCTGGACTGCCCGCACGAGCAGAACTGCGCGTACTCGGCCAAGAAGATCTATCTCGAGCCCACTGAGAAGGGACATACTGGGTGGCCGGTTGATGTCATTACCGATATCGTCGACATTGAAAACGTCCACGAAGCCCTAGCCACTGGCCCCTACGGCCGGTGTGTGTACGAGTGCGACAACGACGTGTGCGACAACCAAGTGGTGAATATGGAATTCACCGGCAACAAGTACGTCTCGTTCTCCATGGTTGCCTTCACCGAGGAAATTTGTGTGCGCAAGACACGCATCTTTGGCTCCAAGGGCGAGCTGGTAGGCGATGGCAACCAGTCGATCGAAGTCTACGACTTTTTGACTGGGCAAAAGACCAAGCACACGCCCCAGCTGGTCTCTGGCAGCCTGGCTGGCCACGGAGGTGGTGACATGGGCATGATCACGGCGTTTGTCAGCGCGGTTGCATACAACGACCAGAGCTTCCTGTCATCCGATGCCTGGAGCTCGCTTGATTCGTGCGTTGTTGTCTTTGCCGCCGAGGAGGCACGCCGGCAGGGGAAGGTGGTCAACCTGGACGAGTTCCGCAAGCAGCACAATATTACTAACATTTGAGGGCGATACATCGGCCATTTTAACGGATTTTTTTTTCATGGGGTCAGCCACGCGATACATGATATACCAACAGCATTTAGCCTTCTACAACATGAGTTTCAGGTGATATGCGTGTAGCACGTGCTAATACTAGAATTGCTCTGCTCGCGATGCGAGCTCGGCTGCTAGTCAGCATGGGTTGACACGTCGATAAGAGCATCACGGCGAACCGGTCATTTGAACGTGTCGGATGGTTGTTGGTGCAATAGCGATCAGGGTGCCTAGAGGCAACTGCCTGGCGGAGCTTCTGTGCAGGTGTGTGTATAAATACACACTTGACATGCATTATTGAACTCAGCCTTGGACACATTGCCCATTGTACTGTGCGTGTGTTTTTGCGGCTGCGAATATCAATCAATTTGGCCAGAATCCGCTGTAGGTAAGTGCCATAGTGCAACACAATGTTGTTCTTGTATGCTGTCATCAGCTCGGTATCCACGTATGTCGCTACTTGATTCATTTCGCGCGCCATGTAACTCGATATCACCATTATGTAATAGATAATCATAAATATGATATCTATCTACATCACTGAAATCTGCGCTCGACAGGTCTGACCTGTCCTTCCAGTTAACGAAATCCTTGGCAGATATTGTGGTATTTGCCTTCAGGTTGTGATATAAATAAATAAGTAGAACAAAAGAATCCCTTTTTCACAAGTATTGAAGGGTCAAAGGTATCATCGTCAGCTAGTTGATGGAGTAATATCCATCATGCAAGCATGTATGTTATGCTCTTTGATGATATTGACGCTGTGTACAAATTGCTCTAGGCGGGGCAACATAGAATCACGGAAGCCAATACCACCAAGTGATGTCTTTTATGACAGTAGTGCTGCGGGTAATATTCATTTGAAAAGTTCAATAGGCAAGTAAGAAGAGAAATGATGCTGTTCAGTTTTGCCTTATTGCGTATGCATAGCATTAAGAACGTTTTATTAAGAATGATCTGGCTTGCATGGTTTCTTGGGGCCCTTAGCACTGGTACAGTCTCTTGAATCAGTCTATACAGACTGGATCCATTGTGGCCCAAATACTACTGCTTACGCATGTTCATAAGACAAATTAATTTATAAAATAATCCCACAAATATTGCATAACCACCAGAAGAGCTATATGGCCTTATTCAATAGGTGCTCATAGATAAATATCCTAAGAGTGTTGCGGCAGACCGGTGATGACCGCCATGATGACGCCATGGAAGTTATCGGGGCCGACCGACAATGAGAGCAGCTCTTGCACTGAGCCAATGGAGATATATAGTGGAGACCTGTGACCACTACAATAACAACTTGTCCTAGTTTCACCGACGAGGTCAGCTGCCGCACAAGATCAAAAAAGGAGTTTACACAGCAAGTCACCTAAACTCGTGTTGAAGCTTAAGAGTTTTATTTTTAACCAACTCGAAAGGTTCTAGCGGACGGTCGGACACTTTTTGGACTATAAAATCTTATATAAAGGTAAAGATACAAGATAGGGATGGATGTCAAAATTACAGGATGGAGTGCACGATTAAGCAACGGCTACGGCTTGCGATGAGCGGGACACCGATCTTATTGGCACAGCAGCAGGCGGCATCACCGACCCGCCAATCATCTGGCGCTGGTTGCGGACTGGTGCCATTGATGCAGCAAACACAAATGGCCAGTCAGGGAACTTGGTCTTGAAGATGACATGCTCGAATCCACGCACTTCGTGCCATACAGAGGCCGACTTGGGGCGCGCGGAATGCATGTGTCCTGAACGAGCATGTTTGCAAAGTTGACGGCACACTTGCGCACAGCCGGGTTGCACGGCTCGTTGCGCCACCAGATGAACACATCGGCCCATGTGTCGAGCACCACAACACCGCCCATGGGCACCTTCAGCAGGGTGGCCGCCTGCACATCCGATCCCACGCTGAGGATGGTTGCT
>NW_024468424.1:0-21814 GCF_002104995.1 Linderina pennispora | reverse complement strand
GGGCTGGACTGTGTGGCACTCGCCTGCTGCTGCATCAGCGCTAGTAGGTTGGGTGGATAACATACCTGCGGGCGGCTGCGATGCCATGCCGCCTAGCTGCGCCTGGCGTTGGCGTGCAAACAGCTCCAGTAGCATCTGCTGCGACATGGCCGGGGCTGCGGCGTCTGAGCCATTGGGCATAGCTGGTGGGTTGGCTGGTGTGCTAGCAGGAACCGGCGACGCATGGACGGAAGCACTGTTGGAGGGTTGTTGCTGCTGCTGCTGCTGCTGCTGTTGTTGTTGCTGCTGCTGTTGTTGCTGTTGTGCTGCTGCTGTTGCTGTTGCTGGTAGTGCATGGCGATGCGTTGCTTGAGTTCGCCGCTGCGGCCATACGCATCAGCATGAGAGCACGGTCCTGCGGTACCGCCTGCAGATTGATGTTGGCGATCCGGCAGAACTCACGGATCAGCGCGACTTCCTCGGGCGTTGGCTTGATCGGTGGCTGCACCGGTCGCTGCTGTCGCTGGGCTGCGACAGGCTGCTGTTGGGTTGCGGTTGGGTTGCGGTTGCTGGGCGCCCATAAGCTGCCGCGCCTTCTGCTGCAGCTGCGCGAAGATCTGCGGGTTATCCTTCAGGAACTTGGGTGTGATCACCGACTGCCCAGCTGACGCCAGCGGACGCCCGCCGTTCTGCTGCTGCAGGATCCCGGCCACGTAATTGTTCAACTGTGCCATGATCGCCGGTGGCACTGGCAGCCCAGACGGATGCGCTAGTGCTGGCGTAGCAGGAGAAGCAGTAGCTGAGGCTGCCACCGGTGATGCGACCGCCGACACCGTCGTCACAACCGGCGCTGCCGTCGTCACAGCCGCTGACACTGGCAGCTCGGCGCTGGCTACCGCAGGCGTGCCATTGGCCGCCCTGGCCGGATCTGATTTCTGCGCCAGCGGCACATCGTCGTCCTCCGAGTCGCTGCGAGCCGCGGGGCTGGCGGGCGGTGGTGGCTCCGGCGTCTTGGCTTTGGGCGTCTTGGCCCGCTTCTTCTTCTCCTTCGGCCCGGGCGTTTTGCGGCGCACCTTGCCCTTCGGCTTCTCCTCCACTTTGCTCTCCTCCAGCGGCTCGCTTGGCACCGTCGCCGGCTCGTCCTCCACGGTGGTATCGTGGCGTGCTGGAGCGCTTGCGCCTGCCCGCCTTTGCTGTATCGGCTGTGGGCTCGGCGCTCGGGCGCTCACTGCCCTGACGCTTGTTGGGCTTGGCTTGGCTTTTGTGGGTTTGGCAGGCTTGGGTGTCTCAGCCTTTGTAGGCTTGGGCGTTTCGGCTTTTGTGGGTTTGGGTGTTTCGGCTCTGGTGTTCTGCGGCGTCGGGTACTCCGGGTCGGCCGGGTCCTGTCCAGGTGGCGGGCCGGCGGTCGCACACCGTTGGGTATTGCGATCGAAGATCAGGCGGTTGTTCTCCATGGCCGAGAACAGCTTGAAGTTGTCGATTGAGTGCGCATCAGCGCGTCGCTGGCAAACGCAAACACGCGTGTCTCGCCGCCCACCGCCGAGTCCGGCTGCGAGCCCCACCGCAACATTCCCTGCAGCCCGCGCCCGTCGGGCAGCTCCAACACATTGAACACTGTGTGGACTGTCCCCCGCCCACGCTCTTGACAAACCGCAGCGTCCGCACCACCTTGCGTCCGTCAGCCAGCAACGACATCTGGCCGCCTTCTTCGCCACTGCCTTTTTGCCCGCCGGCAGCGCCGATGGATACACCACGCGTCGCCTGCGAGCTTACGGCTGCGCCACTCCCAGCTGCGCCACACGGCTGAAGCTCGGCTGGAAGTCGCGCTGGCTCCGGTCGTCCATCAAGTCAGCAACCGCATCTTCTCCTCGTGCGCTGCCTGCTCTGCCTCCACCTCTGCCGAGTTGTACTTGCGCTGCTTGCGTGGCACCAGGTGCCCGTACTCAATGTACCGGATCGCATTGCTGATCCGGCTTACCTGCACGTCCGGCGCCAGATCAAGCGGCTCCTCCACGCAAGCAGTACCAGCCGCTCGATCTCCAGCACGTCCTCTGCCGCCAGCTTGCCGCGGTGCCGCTCACACGCCAGCTGTAGATCAGACTCATTGTCTCTGCCGTTGGCCGCATCACCTTCTTGTACACCACCGGGCCTTGCGCTACTGCCGACCCGTCATCGTCCGCCTCGCGCGGCCGCTTTCCGTTCGTCTCACCAACAAGCACAGGTGCTGTAATCGGGGACACGTTGTCCACTGTATTGTTCATCTTGCTTTCGCTGTACAGCTTTGTCCATGTCAACAGCTCGCTCAGCTTCTGCCGCTTCGGCTGCCGTGCTGCCGCCGTATGCGTGCGCCGGTGGTCATGGACCTCAACGATCAGGCACCCGTCGTAGAACCGGCAGTGTACATCTGACAGCACGTCAACCAGTCCACAGGGATCTTGCCCTCGTTCAGTGCATCAAAGAAAAACCGCATTGGCCCGTTGTACAGAAACACGCCCTCCTGGCTGCCGAACCGAAAGTGCGAGTCAAACAAATGCAATATCAAAGACGGCGCTGCATCCTTGTGCTGCTCCAGAAAGTCCATGTCTCCCAGCTGCACACGGCTTGTCGCCTTGCGCTTTGGCGCTGTGGCTGGGCGCGGCTCCTCGGGCACTCCTCGGCAGTTTCCTTTGTCTCTCATCTTCATCCTCCTCCTCCTCGATGCCAAAATCCACCGTCTCAAACTCGTCGTCTGACTCAGAATCTGATGTCACCCGCCCGTTGCCTTTTGGCGCGTCCTCGAATTCGCCGTCACTGAACAGGTCGTTGTCGTCATCATCGCTCTCCGAGCTGAACTCCAGCTCTGCCTCAACTGGCGCGCTGCCCACCGACCGCGAGTCGGCCGGCGTATCGCCATTTGGCTGCCCAAACAAATCGTCATCGTCTTCCTCATCATCGTCCACCACCTCCTCTTCCTCCTCGCCAAACAGGTTCTCGTACGATTCACTCTCCCAGCTCTTGCTGCAGCTTCATCCTCGAACTCTTCGAGATCGCGGCTCGAGGACCCGTCGTCTGACATGGCGCTGTGTGCTGCGAATCCCTGTTTGGTCGATATATTAGGTACCGGTGTTGCTCGGATGCTCGCCGACATTTCTTTCCTGTATGTGTATGTGTGGAACAAGAGGTTTGCGCCGCTAGATTATCTTCTGCCTGCTGTTCAAACACCCCCTTTTCTTTCCTGTATTGTGTTTGCCTCGCGATCCTTTCCCTAACCAAAAATTGCGCTGACAACTCGATCTCGTGCAGCTACTGTGTTGTTCCTCTACAGATAAGCAACCGATGGCCTAGCACGGTATGCAGTTAGTGTGCTGAAGACAGAGTCCACATGCATGGCCTGTGATGGACTCCTCCCAGAGCAGGATAGCCACGTACCTTGGAACTTGAGCCAAATAAGTGCGAAAAAAGAAATGGAACCAAGTTCCTGTATCGATCTCAACGCACCCGTAGCGGCTCCGTCTTTGTCGCGTGATAGACGCTAGCTCTGTGCAAAAAATGTGACTTTGTTGAACGTGGCAAAGGGATATGCCGAGTTATCAGGAACGCGTTTCAGCACTAGTTGCTGTGAGCTGGCCAAGTCGGAGGGGATAAAGTAACACCTGGGACAGTCCTAGTGTTGCAGCGCGACGTTGAATTTTGAATAGGTTAAGAAGCGGAAAATGAACAAAAAAATACAAAGTAAAATGGCCAGCAATTTTGGATATTTTGTAATAAAAGGAAAATTAGAGCGAGTACAGTTGTGAGAAATTGCTGCCCACTTTTGGTTGGACTATGGTTTTCTTTTGTGCCGTCCCTTTAGCAAAAGAAAACCGAGCGGGTGGGGGTTTAGAAAGAGAGGCGAAATGAAGCAAGCGCAAAGCGAAAATAAAATAATTCAAGGTTAGAAAGGAAAAACGGAATTGGCAAATACTATAAAACGAGCTTTGTACTGCTCACAAAAATGCACACGCGCAACCGCTTCCCATCGCCTCTGGGCACCATCGAAAATTGTTCGGTAGTCAGGTTCGAGTAAGATTGACATAAAAAAACAGATTTATAGCTGGTGTTTCTTGTCCTCCGCCTTGACGAACGCCAGCAGACGGGCTGCTGCCGCCCGCACAGTGGCATTGTGGTGGGTTTGCAGGCAATGGATCTCGTAGACGCAAGAGCCGAAGGGATTGCACATGTCCGGGTCATCGATATCCTTCAGATACAGACCGCTGGCGGCCTGCTCGTCGGAGGCAAACAAGCGGTCGAGGTGAGGGTACTTGACCATGAGCTTGTGGATAAAGGCAATAGCGCGGACCGCGGTCTTGGCCGGCCAGTACAAGGCGCCCTCGGCCAGACGCTTGACAAATGCGGCCACACGCGTGACCGACGAGACCTTGGTGCGACCCAGGAACATCAGTTCGAGGCACTCGAACAACAGATCAGCTTCGCTCCGCACCGTCGCCTCCCACATCGCCTCCTCGAGCTGCTGCGGTTGCTCCGTGTCCTCCTGCCGGGCCACGCGCTCGGCATTCGCCTGCGCAACCTCAGCCGGTGCCAGATACACAGTGAAGCGTGTGCCATCGGAGAGCGACGACAGCCGCGTGGCCTCGATCTGTGCATGGGCTGCCAGCGGCGGCAGCAAAGCGTAGAGCTGGTGGAAGAAATCCTTGATGTCCAGGTTCAGCGCCTCGCCCTGGCCGGTCAGAATGTGCAGCGCCGACAGAATGCACAGCAGCGATGTGCGGAGGCTGACCTTGGACGACACCAGGTCGCTGGTATCGTCGTCCTCGTTGCCCACGCCAACACCGTGCTGCCCGCGCATGATCTTCTTCAGCAAATGGAACAAATCGAGGAAGAACTCCACGCTTATCAGATGCGCGTACTTGGCCAGGCCCTCCAGCACCGCCGGCAGCAGCCCGCCGATATTGTCCTTTTGCTTGAGAATGCGGAAATACGTGACAAACACCTGCTTCAGGGTCTCACCGAACCACCGCTCGCGCTCCTCCCGCGTCACCTCTGCCTGCGCGTCGCGCAAATCCCTATCGACCTCTTGCTGCACACGCCTGGCCTTCTTCTGCTTCTTCGTCTCGAAGGCCGCCCGCCGCGCCTCGCCCACCGCCGAGCCACTCTTCTTGCGCTTCATCAGCTTGTTGCGCTCGCGCAGCTGCTCCTTCCGCAGCCGCTCCGCCTCCGCGCGCTTGCGGTCCTCGGGGTTCTCCCGCAGCTCGTCGCGCAGCCGCAGATGCAGCCAGGGGCGCAGGGAACTGGCATCGACGCGGTACGACAGCCGTTTGATGCGCTTGGCCGCTAATATCACTGCGTTTTTGCGAGTACTCGCCGCTGGCATCGTCATGGAAGAGCCGCAGGACTGCCAGCCGCGCAGTCTGAGCCATCGGCGCAAATTCCGGCATGGTGATGCGCGACGACGGCTGCACGTAGATGTCTACCAGCGCTGACAGAATGTCCTTGCGGAAGTTGAAGTGCGGATGGGCATTGACTAGCTCGCCTAGCGCACGTGCTGCCACCACGCCGGTCTCGACGTCGGCGCTGGCGTCGCCAAAGATCTTCATGCCGCGCTTTACCGCCGCAAACAGCTGGTGCAGGTATTGCCCGTAGGTCTTGACCAGGCTCTCCTCGAACACGCGCTGCTGCCGCACTTCCTTGGTGACCTTCATTGCGCGCTCCTTCTCGGTCAGCTCGCGGATGCGGTAGTCAGGCAGAATGTCGCGGTACACGGCCAGCTGCGTCAGCAGGCCCAGCTGCCGCACCTTGCGGTCGCTGTCCTCGCTGATCTTGTGCAGCAGCCGTAGCGCCCGCGCGCTCCCCTCTGGGCTCTGGACCACTGCGCTCGCCAGGCCCGCCAGCCGGTTCTGCTGCGCTACAATGTACTCGCGCCGGGTCATCGACTCCCGATCCGGTTCCTCGTTAAAGTCCACTTCGCCTTCCGAGTCCACTGGCCGCCCTCCAAGGCCCTTGGTCGACTTTGGTACAGGCTCCTCTTCCTCTTCTTCTTCCTCTTCTTCCTCTTCCTCCCCTACGTCCTCCTCCTCTGATTCTTCTGCAGCAACCAGCCGCCCATCCGCCAGCTTGATCGGCAACTTGGACGACTCTTTGGTTTTTCTTCTCTGCCGATTCAAACTTGCGCATTCCATGCTCGTAGTCCATCAGATCTGCCGCCGCCGCCTTGCGCTTCAGTGCTTTGCGCTGCTTGTGGTTCAGGTACTCATCCTCGTCTTCGCTGCCAAGGCTCTCTGCCTCACTCTCGTCCTCAAATGACTCGGCACCGCTCTGCTCCGAATCAGACACGACAAAGTCCACCAGCTCATCCTCTGCTTCGTCCTCGCTGCTCTCCAAAACCTCCAGATCCTCGTCGCTTTCGTTACTCTCATTGCCGCTCTCGTCATCGCTCTCGGACAGCTCTCCAGGTGCTGCCACTGTGTGCTGCGTGGGCTTGCCGATCCGCTTTGATTTCTGCTCCTTTGTGACTTTTGTGAGCTTCTCCGGGTTCAGTGCATTGAGGAAGCTCAGGCCCTTGGCGTTCTTTTGCACAAACGCCAGATCGTCCTCGTCCATCTCCATCTCTTCCTCTTCCTGCTCTGCTTTGGGCGCTGCTACAATATCTGCCTGCTTGGCCGCCTGCTGCTTTGAGCGCCGCTTGTCGCGCGACTTGGCTGATGCCCGCGCTTTGGCTCCTGCCTTGGCCTTGGCCTTGAAGCTCGTGTCACCCTTTTTGCCTGCCATTTGTCTAGAGAGTATGTAAAATAGAGCCTGTGTGCTGGGAATGCAGAGCAGAGTCTGAAAAAAAAAAAAAGAAAAAAGAAAGCACGTTTGCTGTTTTCACAAGAAAACTGATCACAGCCATCAATCAAATCAGCTCCATTGCTTATGTGATTAGTGAATCTGACTATTACATAGAGAGCTTGCCAAGACGCAGGCCAGCCATGATGGACTCCCACCATGTGTCGCTGTATGCAAACGCAACAATCTGCTGCGTAAACTTGTATCCCTTCTCGGTGTCCTGGATAGGATAGTCGACAATAGGCGGAATCGGGGTCTTGACAAACGGCAGTCTGTCCTCAGTGAATGCCTTCTCGACGCACAGCGCACGCAGACCCTCAGGTCCCGCAAACCGCCCGAAGCCGCTAATACCCACACCGCCAAATGGCAGCGACTGGCACATATAGTTGACAGCAAAGTCATTGACATTGGCCATGCCAGCGCGCAGGTTCAGCGCAACCCGGCGTCCGCGGGCCTTGTCGCCCGAAAACACGCTCGACCCCCAGGCCGTATGGCGACGAGTGCACAATCTCCATAGCATCGGCCTCATCCTTGAACTTCATCACAACCATGATCGGGCCGAATGTCTCGTTGCGGGTAATGTCCATGTCAGGTGTGACATCGACAAGCAGCGTTGGCTGGAAGTACTGTCCGTGTGGGTACTTTGGGTGGTCGTAGCGCTTGCCACCAGTCAGGCAGCGTGCGCCCTTGGCAACTGCATCCTGGACCAGCGCCTCGAGGCGGTCGAAGGTGTTGGCCATGACCATGGCGCCGCAGTCGACCTCACTGTCCTCGAGAATCGATCCCAGGCGCAGCTTCTTGATGCGCAGCAGCATTTCCTCAACGAACGCACCATACGCCTGCTGCTGCACCAGAATGCGCTCAATGCCGATGCAGTTCTGCGAGGCATTCTGGAACACTCCACGCATCAGCACAGGCATGCACTGCCCCATGTCTGCGTCGCCAAAGACAATAGCGCAGTCCTTGCCGCCGAGCTCTAGTGTCACCGGTGTCAGGTTTGCCGACGCCGCCTTCATCACTAGCTTGCCGACCTCGGGCGACCCAATGAACGTAATGTGATCAATCAGGGGCGACGACGATAGAGCGTTGCCCAGATCGCCAAAGCCCGTAACGAACTGCACAAGCTCTGGGTCGTGCCCACAGACATTCAGCGCACGCCTAATCAGCTGCTCCCAGTAGCCCATGCTCCAGGCGACGTGCTCGCTGGCCTTGACCACAATGGCATTGCCAGAGAACAGCGCCGAGATCACCGGCCCAATGGTATTGTGGAATGGGTAGTTCCACGATACCAATGCCGCGACCACCCCGCGTGGCTGGTAGACGACCTTGGCCTTCTTGTACATCATCATGAACCCAGGGTCGCGGCTGCTGTCCTTGAGCGCCTCCTCGCCGTTCTTGATCGTCCATTGCAGCTTCGCACACGTCACCAGGACCTCTCCCAGGGTCGCATCCACCAGGGTCTTACCGGAATCCCGGCACGCCGTCTGGCAGATCTCGCGCTGGTGTGCCAGCACAAATTCATTCAGCGTGCGCATCACCTGCCGCCGCTGCTCAAAGGTGGTCTTGGCCCACTGCTTCTGCGCCTTGCGCGCGCGCTGGATCCGCTCCGTCAGCTCCTCAAAAGTCGTGCAGACGACCTGGCCCAAGGACCGGCCGGTGGCCGGGTCAAAGCACTGGATCAGGTCGGGTTGCCCAGGCACGATGATGCTGGGCGACGAGAGCTGCTTGCCGGAACGCCAGCCTGGGCTGCTCTCGGGAAGGGGCTTGAGCTCGAACGGAATCGCAGCCAGCGTGCGCTTGCGCGAGAACAGCACGTACAGTACCACAGTACCGGCGACAACCGCCACGACGATCGGGAACGCCTCGTGGTTCGAAAGCTTGAGAATGCAGTCCATCTGGAAATTGCAAGCAAGTGGAAAAAGAAAACCTAATGTTGACAGAAAGGGAAGGCAAACAGGCTCTCGTCGACCCGCCTAGCGCATGCGCGACGGTCGTCGCTGGCAGCGAGCGGGGACTTGCAAAAGCACATCGAACCATTGTGTACACAGAACCCGGATAATCCGAAGGCTGCAAGATAGGCAGAGCATGCCAGCGCCCCAATCATCGCACATCCACATGACAGTCGCCCCGTAACTCGCAGGAACTGCCATGTCGCGCAAACAATTGACAAGAAAAAAAAACCCTCAGGCCCTAATTTCATGTACCAGAGCACTTTATGAACACCCTTTCCTAAAACACAACCTCCAACATTGCATCGAGTGTAATCGCAAATGGGCCGCAGGAAGAGCAAGAAAATCGAGATCAAGCCCTGGTGCTGGTACTGTGCGCGCGAGTTCGAGGACGAGAAAGTGCTGGTACAGCACCAGAAAGCCAAGCACTTCAAATGCCAAATCTGCCAGAAGCGGCTGAACTCTGCCAACGGGATGGCCATTCATGTCGCCCAAGTGCACAAGGAGAATATAAAATCAGTGCCCAACGCATTGCCGGGCCGGGATACCACCGATATAGAAATCTTTGGCAGCTCGGGCATCCCAGAACGCGACCTGCTTGAGCACGAGAGGCAGGTGCGGGAACGCCTAGGCGAGCCGTACACGAAGCGTCCCCGGCATAACAGCAATCATGGCCATAGCCATGGCGGCGGACAGTATAGCGAGAGTGCCAGTGTCGACACAGAGGCTCTGCAGTGGCAGCTACAGCAGCACCGGATGGCGATGCAGAATAGCGGGCCTCCACAGGGCATGTATGCATTCCCGCCCCGTCCACCACCAGTGCCCATGCCGCCGTACCCACAGCAGCTTGTGCCGCCGATGGGATTGGCACGTCCACCGCCGCCGCCCCCATTGCCCTTCATGCCGCCCGGTATGGCCGGCTTCCGCCCACCACCACTTCCTATCTCGCAGGGAGTGTCAGTTCCACCGGGAATGCCCGTCTCACAGGCTATGCCGATGCCTCCAGGTATGCCTGCCTCTCCAGGGACGATGCCGCCGGGAATGCCGCCAGTACGGCCCGGGATGCCCATGCCTCTTCCGCCACGGCCGTTTGGCGCAATCCCACCCAATGCACCACAGCATACACCCATTTCTGTGGTCACATCGCCCGTACAGTCTATGCCGGTGTCGCCGGTTACAGCTCGCCCGCCGCCCCCAGTTCCCGCTGGAAGACCGCCACTGCCACCAGTAGGATTGCCACCTCGCCCGCCGCTACCAGCGGACTTGCCGCCGGTGCCGGCGCCAGTAGACACCCCCGGTAAGCCCAGTATACCTGCTCAGGCACCTCAGTCTAATGCCGTACCTCCTGAAAATAGCTGCGGAAAACCGGCTACTCCTGCAACACCCGCGCCGAAGAAGAGGTCAAAGGGCTCACGTCTTGTATACAGCGATACAAGCCTATGCGTGGTAAGTACATCAAACCGCACAGCCGCTGTTGCCATATACTGCATGCATGTGTATATTAATGTTCTATTGGGTGTTTGTACATGGGAATTGCTTGTAGGAAGAGCGGCGCGCATTGCTTGCACGGTACCAGTATGTTGTCTGATGGAGAGAATGGATCGCTCCTTTATTTCTTCTTCGAGACCAGTGGTTTGGAGAGAAGCCAGAAAGTTAGGTAGGCGTAGTTGTCTTTCCTGCTCACTGTTCGTCACCTCGCTTCAAGTACATGCTTTCCTGTGTAGCTTTCTTTAATCCCTTACAATCCAGCCTTCTTGTTTTGACATTTTTGAGACAATTTTGCCTGTGGTCGGAGATGTAAATATCTGTGCAAACCGGTTGTGGATGGACTGAGAAATGCGGGCTTTCTCACAGTCCACCTAAAAATAACATTGTACTTTTTTTCATAGTCGGCAGCTCAGAGACCACCAGGTGTTTACACATAGCACACATGCATCATACCCATGAGAGTGACGTATAAAGAGTTTCATAGAAGCTTTTAGTATCTAAAGCAATAGAAGAAAATACCAAAGATTTCCAAACTAGCTTAGAACAGGGCAGCAACGGCGAAGACCGCAGCAGCCAGAGAGCCAGCGACGGTGGCAGCGCCGTTCGGCGAGCCAGACCCCGAGGCACTCTTGGAGGCACCAGCCGAAGCACCCTTGGAGGCAGCCTTGGAGGCACCCGAGGCAGCGGACTCCTCATCGAGGTCGCCCAGACCAGCCGAAGCGCCCTTGGAGGCGGAGCCAGTGGCAGCCGGAGCCGAGGGCTTGGCGGAGCCCGAGGGCTTGGGGGTGGCCGAAGGGGCGGCCGAAGGGGCGGCAGAGTCAGCGGCCGAGCCGGCACCGGACTCCTCATCGGCAGCAGAGGCGGCATCCGAGGCACCGCTCGAGGCGGGGGTCTCCTTAGCATGCGAGGCAGGGGTCTCCTTAGCATGGGAGGCGGGGGTCTCAACCGAGGCAGTCGGAGCGGCGTCAGAGCCCGAGGCGGCGGTCGGGTCCTCGGTGGTGTTGGTAACGGCGATTCCAGCATCACCAATGTCGCCCTTAGCGACAACAACGGCGGCGAGAGCAGCAACAGCGAGAGTCTTAGCGAACTGCATTGTAGTGTTTATGAAGCGTTAAAGCGGGCGTTAAAGTACAGAGAGGAGGGGGTGAAAGGCGTGCGAGATGGAAGGAGAAAGAAAGGACAATGAACGTACTTGGTATGAAAAGAAGAAAGGGAAAAAGGACGTGGTCCTGGGACAGCAATGCCATTTATATATGTCAGGTCCACGTTATCAAAACATGAGGCTCACACTGACTATGATCGGCAATGTTGTTCTTTCTCGAGGACACTGTGGGCGGCTAATGAAAGGCGTAAATACGAAAACAACGGGCTCGAATGTCGCTATTAGTCGTGTTTACAAGCCCATTGGTGATGCCGCGCAAGAGCCAGCACGCTGTCAAACTCGCTGGAGAAAATCGCCTCCCCTCGCTTCCAAGCACTGCTCTCTCTCATGAGCTAGCAAACACCATGCATGCGGTTCTGTGCGATCCCAGAAAAGATCGATTTTTCCGGACGCGAGGTCTCGACTATTCGCAAACCGTAGAGCGGGATTTGCCACTGCGCTCCGCATGCTTATAATTAGTAGCCCATTTGACCCAATCATGCAAGAATCCCCAATTGACACTCATTGTTTTGGTTCCTGATGGTGCCAATAGCCTTGAGGCCTCCGTCAGCATGCATGGCGTTAAAGAGTTTATTATAAAAGCGGCTGCCAAATTACCTGCAAATGACGTACTCCTTAGGTGCGCTGGCCGCGAATAGTTCAGAGCGAGCAGAAGAATGACACACTAGCGATGCGAGTAAAAAGATGGTACTGGTCCTATTGCAAGGTAAGTGGAGGGGGAGTAGGCGTTCTCACAACATGATCTGCTGCTTCCCATTGCATCAAAATGCTAAATGATGATGATAAAGCGGACCGTTTGGGAAAACTTGATGCGGTCTGGTGCTAATCACAATGTCGGCTGCAGAAAGACCAACATGGGCTGCCGCTTCACCAAAGCGAAGGTTTCTGGCGCGGTGTTGCAAACTAGATTCCGTGACTGCTCACCGATATTAGATCAGTTGATACCCAAGGGCGGCCATGTCATCGCCGAAAGAACTCCTGTTTTACTCAAGCAGAAGGTTCTATGCAATAGAAAATAGTGGCATTCAGGTCAGACGGCCACTAAAGGCTGTCACACCGCCTTTGCCTGATTCCCTGCGCCAAGAAATCAGACGCATCTCCCCATGATTTGCCAAGACATCACAACGAGCCTGGACACACTCCTTCGTTTTTCCGTTGGTTGTCTGGATGGGCCTCTTTCCTCAACTTGGACTTTTATTCTCCTACTTTTTTATTCTCTTGCGCGAACTATATTTCGATAATGGACTTTCCTGTGTCAAAGGACCAGTATAACGAAAGGGATGGCGTCCGACCGCCACAATACGACGCATCGGGGATACCGTACGGCGGGCCCGCGAACTACCAGGGTATGTCGAACACACCGGGCGACCCCGACACGTACGAGGGCAACTTTGACCACCGCACGGGCGAGCCACTGCCGTTCCGTCGCAGGCGGCCCGATGGCATTGTGGGTCCGGCGCTGCAGTTTGTCAACACCGACCTGTCGAGCGCAGCTTGGCTCGGCAGCGTCCTGGTGATTGTGCCTGCGGGCCACCCGCCGCCCACAGTGATTCTCAATGACGGCGGTGCCCATCAATGCCGTTCACGGCGGTGAAACTGGACCAGTTCAAGATGTCGTGCTTCTACCGCATTGACATCCGGGTGCAGCTGGACCTGAACCGGGAGAAGGTCGTGGAGTACCGAATCAACAACACGGGGCCGTCGTATAGGTTCCACGTGCCCTCCCAGACTACTTCGTGGCGATTCTCGTTCTGGTCGTGCAACGGCTGGTCCCTGTCGGTGACCGACAAGGAGAAGGAGGATCTGGGCGGCACTGATGCTGTGTGGGACGACCTGATGGACAAGCACGGGCGGGCGCCGTTCCACGTGCAGGTTGGCGGCGGCGACCAGCTGTACTCGGACAAGATTTGGAGCGCGCCGATCTGGAAGCCCTGGCTGGCGATCAAGGACAAGTACGCCAGACGCGATGCGCCGTTCACTCGCGAAATGTACATGTTTGGCGACGACTTTTACTTTACGCACTATGTCAAGTGCTTCTTCTTCAACGGACGGTTCTCTGAGGCCCTGGCATCCATCCCCCTGTGCACTATCGTCGATGACCACGACATCTGGGACGGCATTGGGTCGTACCCGGACTACCTGCAGTTTTCAAAGGTGTTTGTTGAACTCAAGGAGGTCGCGTTCAAGTACTGGCGGCTGTTCCAGGCGCACACAAGCCAGGATCTGTGCCGCCAGCATGGATACTTTGGCCACCGCGGGTACTCATGGCTCCGGCAGTTCGGGCCGCACACAGCAGCGCTGGGCCCCGACACGCGCTACGAGCGACAGCTGAACCAGATCATCACCGAGCAGACATACGATATGATCTTCCAGCGGCTGTACATGGTGCCGCAATCCGTGCGCCACCTGGTCGTGTTCCTCGGAGTTCCGATTGTCTACCCGCGTCTGACATATATCGAAGATATGCTGGCGGGCGTCAAGAAGCTTGGACTGACCAAGCTGAGCTTCATTGCCGACAAGAGGGCCATTGTCAACATCTGGGGCGAGCCCGAGCTCTCCGACGACATGAATGACCACTGGACCGCAGCCGTGCATGTCGAAGAGCGCAAAAAGTTCGTGCTCAATCTACAGGAATTTGCCAGACGTCGCAACATCCGCGTCACCTTTGTTGCAGGCGACGTCCACTGTGCCGGGTCGGGTCGGTTCGCGTCACAGAATCCGGACCTGCCGCCTGAGACCGACTGGCGATTCATGCCGCAGATCATTTCATCGGCCATCGTCAACGTTCCACCACCCAACGCTGTTATCCGCGCGGTACATACGTCGGCAAAGACATATGAGCTCGACAACTGCACAAACGAGCGCATGTACAGGCTATTTGAAACGGATGTGAATGGACAGAACCCGCCCAACAACAACTCGAAGCTGCTCGCGCGCCGCAACTTTTCGTCGTATGTGGAGAACCTCGATGACGGGTCGCTGATTGTGCATATCCATATCCAGAACGAGAAGAAGCCTGGCACGACGCCGTACCGCATAATTGTGCCGCGCCTGTCGCCGTCCAACAACATGGTCTAGTGTCTTTTGGCACCGCGTAGACGGGTTTGTATTTCAAATTTGCTGTAGCCCAGAAATAAATGCTTTCTTGTCGTCCGTGCGCATCAGGGCCTCGCCCACCAGCACAGCGCTGACACCCGTGTTGGCGTAGATCTTTGCGTCCTCTGGAGTTGTGATGCCGCTCAGGGCAATCAGAACCGTGCCCTCGGCAACCTTGTCCGCCAGCTGCTTCGTGTTGCCAATGTCGACGTCGAATGTGCGCAGATTGCGGTTGTTGACGCCGACGACCTTGGCGCCGACCTCGCTGGCCACCTCCATCTCCTCGGCATTGTTGACCTCAACCAGCGGCTCCATGCCGAGCTCCCTCGAGTAGGCCAGCAGGTTCTTTAACTGGGTCTTGCTGAGCATCTTGACAATGAGCAGGACGCTGTCGGCGCCCGCCAGCCGCGCCTCAGCAATCTGGTACCGGTCAAAGATGAACTCCTTGCGGAGCACTGCCGGGCGATTCTCAAGAGCAGCGATGGCGAGACGCACATCGCGCAGGTCGTCGATGGAGCCCTTGAACCAGTGGGGCTCGGTGAGGACAGAGATCGCAGCAGCGCCGGCCTGGGCATATTCAAGCGCCTGCGATGCCGCCACAGCATTCACCGCAATATCACCCTTGCTGGGAGACGCGCGCTTGACCTCAGCCAGCACCGCCATGCCCGAGGATTTCAAGCGGGCCACAAAATCTACCGGCGCAGGGGCAATTCCCAGAGAGAGCAGGGCCTGGAGGTCGCTGAGCGAGCGGCCAGGCATGGCCTTCTGCGCAGCCACGTCCTCCTGGCGCTTGGAGAAAATCTTGTTCAGGATGTCCTGCTTTGGCTGTGGTTCCTGGATCGTCGTGTGGCCAACATACACGTGCGCCATGTCCTCAGGGTCCCGCATGCCCGGGTTGTCGTCCCAGGTGCCGCCGGTGAGCTTGAGGAAGTTAGCAAACATCTTCAGGCCGTTCTCGCTCAGAATGCTCTCGGGGTGGTACTGAACCCCCTCGATCGCATATTTCTTGTGCCGCACGCCCATGATGATTCCGTTCGGGGTCCAGCTTGTCACCTCCAGGCACTCGGGCAATGTCGCCGGGTCGCCCGCCAGCGAGTGGTAGCGTGTCACCGGAAACATCTGATCCACGCTCTTGTACAGGCCCTGGCCATCGTGAGTCACCAGTCCGGTCTTACCGTGCTGGATCTCGCCGGCATAGGCCACAGTTCCGCCGTAGTGCTCATACATCATCTGCTGGCCGAGGCAGACACCCAGGATGGGGATCTTGCCCTGGAAGTGCTCGAGCACCTCGTAACAGACGCCCGGGTCTTCGCGCGGGTGCCCAGGGCCAGGGGAGAGCACGATGTTGCGCGGGTTCAGCGCAATGATCTCCTGCAGCGTGATTTTGTCGTTGCGGTACACCTGCACCGAGGCACCGGCCTTGCTGAGGTACTGGTACAGGTTAAACGTGAACGAGTCGTATGCGTCGAGCAGAAATTGTCGCCATGGTCAAATTTAAAGTAGTCAGGCAAAGTGGAGTGGTGAAGAAAGAAGCGGGTCGCTTCTTGCGTTTGTTTTTTATCAGCAGCACAATGGTGACTCTTCTATAAAGCGTGCGCCATTTATTGGTTCATTTGTTGAAATCAGGTTCTACTCTAGAGGCTTGAGTCACTCTACGTCTGCTACGGCCTGGATAACCTTGGCGTAGAAGTCAATGCCATTGAGGAACTCGCTCTCGGTCACAAACTCGTTGTGGTCGTGCAGCAGAATCGGCGCATTTGTCAGCGGCGTGACGCCCAGTGCCGGCACGCCTGCCTTCCTCAGATACCTCGAGTCCGTGGCTGCCGGGAAGATCTCCTTGAACACGCTAATACCAAGGTCGGCCATGACCCCGCTGAACGCGGTCCAGAACGGATTCGATGCGTCGGTCTTGGTCACAGTGTTATCATCCCAGAACTGGGCAAATTCAACCTCCGCCCCGTGCTTCTTGCCGAGGTCCTCCAGCCCCTTACGGAACTCTATATAGTCAATAGTCGGCGTCATGCGGATGTCGAATCCAGCCAGGGCGCTCTCTGGCACAACATTCTGCTGCACACCCCGACTCCAGCAGCGTCAGGTTCGTGGTGGTCACGTCGCCCAGCGTGCGAGGTGATCCGTCGCTGTTGGGTGTCTTGAAGATGTCAAACTGCGCCTGCCGGAACTCCATCAGGTGGTTGATGATCGGCGTCAGCTTCTCAGCAGCCGTGTCCTCAATGAACTGGCTGCCATGGCCGACATTGCCGCGCGCTCTGAACTTGACCCAGCAGGGCGCCCGCTCGCCATAAAACACCCTGAGGTCGTTTCCGGGATTCGCCATGCCCTCGTCCAGCGCGAAGCCGGCGTTCAGGGCCTTGAACTCGCCCGACTCCACAAACTTGCACATTCCGTCGTGCCCACCAATTTCTTCGTCAGGAACATACACCAGATGCAGCGTGCGCAGTAGCCGTCTGCCCTGCTCCTGCAGGACCCGCACGGCCTCCAGATAGCAGTGCCCGACAATCTTCATGTCCTGCGAACCACGCGCATAGATCTTAAAGTCCTTGCCGTCCTCTGTGGGGACCCGAGCGGCCTCAAACGGCGGGTAGTCCCAGAACTCCTCAAACACGGGCACCACATCCGTGTGCGAGTTCAAGATAATGCTGGGCAGGCTGGGGTTTGTGCCTAGCCACGTCAAGATCACTACGGGCTTTCCGGCCACATACTCGATGGACTGGAACCCCAGGTTAAGCTCTGTGGCCTGTTGCTTGAGGAACGCTGTGCATGTGGCGTAGTCCGGGCTGGGCTGGACTGTCTTGATGCGCAGATACTCGATGAACCGCGAGACTGAGGCTTTGACTTGTGCCATTCTTGGAAATAGAGTTTGGAGATAGTAAGAAAAGAGCGTATGAGCTTGCCAAGTTTCGGCGCTCTCGCTCTTCGTTTTATGCCGTGCGCTCTCCCAGGCCACGGAACTCGGGCATAGCCCACTATCCCTCATCCAGTCGCTCCTTGCAGCTCCCTGCTGCGCGGCGTGTACGGGGAATTGCATCATCCAGCGGCTGGCACGGGGCAACAAGAGCGCTCGCGACCCCGCTATTCTGTCCCAAGACAGACTGCCCCCTGATCACGTTACCTGGGCAATCTATAATTTAATCGTCGACGCTGTGCCTTTCAGTTCTTTTTTTTTCCTAGTTGGAAGCCTATCGCCGTTTCTTGACTCTTGCAACCCCGTCACCTTTATCATCGGCTTTCTACCACCTGAACATGCACCGCATCATCACGTTTGCTGCCGGCTCGCTACTTGGAGGCGGCTTGGTCTATGGCCTGACCAACAAAGCCCGCAACGATCAAATTGCGGCTCCCGCTGCGCAGACAACCACGCAGTCGACTCAAGCTCCGCAACCCATGCAGCCAAAGCAGCCCGCACAGTTCGCAGCGCCTGCTCCTCGTGCCCCTGTGCAGTCTCCAAACACGGACAACGAGTTCCTAAAGTACGGGTACCCTGGCCCCATCTCCGATTTCATGGTGCGTTCGCGCTACGCTGCCTCCTACAACCGCGCCCTGCGCAACCCCTCCTGGGTCGCTGAGCACTTGACGCGCGACAACATGAAGGGCACTGGCCGATCGGTCCACCTCCGAGTTCAAGGAGGACCCTGCAATCCCAGGCCAATTCCAGGCGCTTCTCAAGGACTACTACCGGTCGGGCTACGACCGCGGCCACATGTGCCCTGCTGCCGACGCCAAGAAGGACTCGCAGGCAATGAACGAGACATTCCTGTTGACCAACATTTCCCCGCAGGTCGGCAAGGGCTTTAACCGGAAACTACTGGGCTGACCTCGAGTCGTTTGTGAGGAATCTGACAAAGTCGTTTGATGATGTGTACTGCATTTCAGGGCCGCTGTAACTTGCCGCACAAGGAGGGTGACAAGTGGTTTGTAAAGTACGAGGTCATCGGGAACCCGCCGAATGTCGCTGTGCCGACGCACTTCTTCAAGGTCATTCTCGCCAAGCGCAACAACGAGCCGGCATTTGCCATTGGCGGCTTTCGCGCTGCCGAACGCAGAAATCGATAACAAGACGCCGCTGACAAACTACGCCGTGCCGCTGGAGGTCATTGAGAAGGCTGCCGGTCTGCAGTTCTTTGACAGGATCGAGCGCAAGGCCGGAAGTGTTGTGCCGCTGTGCTCAAAGATCGAGTGCAAGCTGGAGCACGATGCATGGAAGAAGAAAAAGCCTGGGAACTGAAACATGTGTTGGTACATTTGGTGAATGTGTTTCTTTGGGGCGTAATGGTTCGTGGGAATATGCTGTTCCAGGGCACGCAATTGTACATGCGCATCTGTTCTTAGGATTCCTATTGCGCGCCCTCGCGTCCACATGTACATGATGATCGCCATTTGCTTTCTCTGTCTAGAAATACATCCATTGCATCTGGCTCCAGTCGCTTCAGCAGGTGTGCTCCTCTAAGCCTACCATCCTCCGGTCCACTATATATCCGGATGGACCGCCTGGTCCCTCTTTAGACATTCACCTGCTATTGCATGTCTGTGCTCCCTTCTATCCATTGCTATTCACAATTGTGCCGGGCATAGTGCAAAATAAGCCGGTCTCGTGGCATGCCACGCCGCTACATTGGTGCCCCCATGCCGGCTGTTCTCATGAAGCAGTATTGGCAGCCGCTTGTCAACATCCTCTTCTCCTCAGGCTTGTGTTTCAATAAAAGACCAACTGGCGCGCCACCCTTGCAATATCCTTCAGTCTTGGCTATTTGCTTCTCACTTTGCCTGAAAGCTTCTCACAATGCGTACTACTTTCATACTCTCTCTGGGTGCTTTTGCGATATCTGTAATTGCTTCTCCTAGACCCCTCCATGTCCGTCAGTCTTCCCCCGACGACGTCCTAAAGTACGGCAACCCAAGGCCCTGTTGCCGACCTCCGGGTCCACCAGCGCTATGCAATTGCGTACAACCGCGCTCTCCGCGTGTCCGCACTGGGCTGCTGAGGCACCTCACCGCTGCCAACCTCGAGGGCCCTGCCAACCGCACCGACATCCCCTTTTCTGAGGACAAATCGCTCCCCGAGCAGTTCCGTGCGCTGCTGAAGGACTACTCGGGCTCTGGGTATGACCGCGGGCATATGGCACCGGCCGGCGATGCCAAGATCAACATGGAGGCTATGACAGAGACCTTTTTGCTGTCAAACATGGCCCCGCAGGTCGGCATTGGTTTTAACAGGCATTATTGGGCGTACCTGGAAGGGTTTGTCAGAGATTTGACAAAGCAGTTTGACGATATCTATGTTATTACTGGCTCCCTTTTCTTGCCTACCAAAAACGAAGCGACAGGAAAATGGACAGTTACATACGAGGTCATCGGGAATCCACCCAACGTTGCTGTGGCCGACTCACTTCTACAAGATCATCCTGGGCGTGACTGGCGGTTCAAACTTTGCCCTTGGCGGATTTGCGCTGCCGAACCAGAAGATCGACAGCAAGACTGAGCTCTCCACATTCTCGCAGCCAATCGAGTACATCGAGAAGGCCTCTGGGCTAACCTTCTTTGACAAGGTCGACAGATCCAATGTCACCGAGCTTTGGCAAGCAGATTGCATGCACGCTGACCAAGTAAATGATCGTTGTTCATGCTTTCTTCTCAGGATAGTTTTATATATTTAAATGCCACTCGTGTGTATTTATCTTGTGATATATGATGGAAGACAAAATATTCTTTCCTTCATTCTGGTATTATCGTGTTTTTATATCTTGTTTGCGCATAACATGCATGATACTTTGCCAGATTATACACGAACGAGAGCCCATAACTTTGAATAGCAAGGCATCAAAACCAAATATCCACACTCGGCATTCGCCAGATGTTAAGCTCTGGTGTTTAGGGCTTGTCATGATGGTTGAATTACTAGACTTCAAAACTTTCACCCAATATCCTATCTCCTACACGTATAATAATGCCTACCCGCAAACGTATACATTGTACGCCTGATGATATTAAAGAGCTCCTGGGTTGGCTTACGATTCCAGGTAATTATGATATCTGGACCAAGGACATGCACCATACCACAATTGATAGCCAGGCTGCAGAACACCGGATGGAAGAGACTCACCAGCTCGAGGTAAAACACCACCGTCTGGAACTTGCCATCGTTGAACATCAAGCAGAAGAAGAGTAGCTATATTGTATTTCCATGGAACATGTTTATCATTGCCAGTCTAAACAAGTGCACCACTGTGGTAGTACCAATCTGTCTCTCACAACCACAACCACTGACACTTACTGCTAATCAATCCGCCGCTGCTGTTCCTTACTCGTATGGGAACATTCTCAAAGCGTAATGTCCAATTCAAAAGGATTGTTGTGTCTCGGGTACGATACACTTAGATAGACAGCCTCCTGCAACTGTCTAGAATACGTTTACTCTCCAAGCACCTTTCCACGACGTATATTGAACGTATGAAATATGCTGTATGAAAGGAGGAAGAAGGAATCGCCAGGTGAAAGGGTAGGCGCCCGTCTAAGTAGTGGCGCCGGCCGCCAGGAATAGTATGGCCGGCCATTGTGGCCTAAAGGTTTTGATCCATGGGTTCCTGAAATCATAAGGATTTGGAACCACAGGATTGCAGGATTTCGGTGTCTGTGATAATTAACTTACACCATGGCTCTTTAAAACAAAAGCGTGTTTGATCGAATTCACAAGGTAGAATAAGCTTACTGAAAAGATATCAGAGGAACTGGGCTACAGCAATGACGGCGGCAGCCGCAATACCAGCAGTGAGCTGTCCAGCACCGTTCTTGCTGGTCTTAGACGCAGTCCCTTCGAGGAGGAGCCGCTGGCAGAGGAAGCCTTGGTAGCATGCGAGGAAGTAGCAGTCGGCGAAGCGCTACCAGATGCCTTGGTGGGTTGTGAGGAAGCAGTAGGCGACGCCTTAGTGTCCTGCGAGGAAGCGACCGATGACACCTTGGTATCCTGCGAGGAAGCGGCGGGCGATACCTTGGTAGCATGTGAGGAAGTGGCAGTTGGCGAAGCGCTACCAGATGCCTTGGTAGTGACAGAGGCACTGACACCGCTAGACGCAGGCTTGCTGGCAGAATCGGAGGCTTCAGGGAAGTCGAACTCTGAGCAAGGACGAGGGGAATGAGGGCGAGCAAGACCTTAGCGTTCATGGCGGCGTTTGGATAGGCTATACTACTGTCTTAGAGTGCGGGATATAGGCTAAGAGAGAACTACTTATTGACAAAGAAATGTGAAGAGTACAAGAGATGTGGAGAGGTACTAAGAGTAGTTTTCAGTTACTCCAAGCCCCCATGCTCCGCAAGCTTTATACTA
>NW_024468423.1:0-22117 GCF_002104995.1 Linderina pennispora | reverse complement strand
ATGCAGTGCCTGACTGGATCTGACGCAGTTCAACTCGCCTTGGACAAACTGTGCGGGGGGCCTGCGCAAGCATTCCAGTACTGATAAACTGGTGGTGGCCTGTTCAGCATCTTCTGGCCGTGCCCAAAGCGTATCTGCCATAGACACCATCGTAAATAACGAGCATTCGCTGGACAAAGCAAAGTCCAAGAAGGATTTCTGATAATAAAGCAGGGCTCACAGCATAATAACAACCTCATTTCCTCTCTACAACAGTACGCATTGCTCGCTTGCACAGTCGCCAGAGCGGCTCTGCCATTATCAGCACCGAGCATACAAACAGAGCCCCGTGAGCAGGCCAGCCACGGTAGACCTGTATCCGACCGGTATACAGGGTGTGGCGATGGTGGAGCTATGGTTGATGCCAAGGCCCAGAATGCGTTGTATATGCCATTGACTGAGCCATCGAGTTTAGCCCAAGCTGTTGACAAAGTCGCCAAAGCTGCTCATGACCGGGATATTAACAATCAGAATGACTATCGCCAGCCACGTTTGCGCCCAATACCATGGTGAATGTCGTGCAGAAGCCCATCAGCAGCACAGAGCTGCTTGTCAGAGCCAGGCCAGCCAGCACGATAAACGGCCGGATGCCTTCGCCGAACCGCCTCAGCATCCAGTCCACGGTCCAGCCCATGGGCACAGAAAGAACAATGGCAACGCTGCCGTTGATCACGAACAAGAGGCCAATTTGCGACGCCGACATGCCAAAACATCCTTCGAGTATATTGCATAATGCTTTCGAGCGACCCTATCAGCATGCCCATGGATAGGGTGGTCAGGGATGTGAAAGCACACTGCCATTGCATTATCAGCTTGCCCAACGACATTTCACGGCGGGGGCTGCTCGCCGGCTGCGATTTAATCACCGGCCCTTCTCGTCCAGCACCGTATCTTCTGGCTTTGTATCCTCGGCATTACCATTCCGTGCGACAATTTCCTTATGCAGCACCAGTGGCTCGCGCATTGCTAGCGCAACGACAACTGCCAGAACGGATCCGAACACGATGATGACTGCAGACACACCATGTACGCCCACGGAATCATACAGTGCGCCGCCCAAGACCGGCCCTACCGTGTATCCTATGCTGTTGAATGAGTTAAGCAGCGCCATCTGGAAGCCAGCAGCTTGCTTGGATATACATCGCCGATGGTCGACATTCCAATCGGGTACAGAAATCCCGACGCCAGCCCGTTCAGCAGCCTATAGTGAGGACATGCCAGAGCTTGCTAGCAAAAACAGTATGACGCCGCTCAGGGTATCCTACCGCACCGATGATCATTGGGATCTTGCGGCTGCCGATTCTGTCGCTGGCAATGCCAGAAGATTATGCTGGTATGAAGGCGCCGAGGCCAAACATGGGGATACTACGCCGACAATGGACTCGGAGGCCAATTTCATGTCCTCAAAGAGATGCGGCAGGCAAGCAATGGATATAGAGTACGAGAGGTTGTCGATTAGCAGGCCCAAGCAGGCAACACACATGACAGTGATGGGGGAGGACCGCACACTCCCATAGTTTTGCCTCTAGTTTATCGACATATGATGGCATAGTTTGTTTAAAGGGCTGTACAAAATGAGGTTCAAACCAGAAGAGAGTTGGATGAGTGCCGAAACGAGGCATTTTTTCATTTTAACTACATTCACCGATGCCTGGCGCCGGGTTAGCTGCATCATGTTCCTTTCTAAATGGGAGCGTGTGGCTAGAGCATGCATGAAGAGAGTTTATCGTAGCAACCAGAGCAGTATATACTCATAATGCAAGGCTATGACGACTGAAATTCAGCACCGCACATACACAAAGGGAGTATTTTTCTGTTCTTAAATCTTGGGCTTCCTCGCCTTTGCCTGAAGCCGCATGAACACCTTCCTCACCGCCTCCTTGGCATCATCTGAGATCATGCATTTGTACAGCTCATCCATCTCGGCGTCGTTTGCCTTAACCAGTTCGTCAACAAACCGCTCGTTGCGGATCAGGCTGCGCGACACCCGGATTGCGCGCTGCGAATGCCCGGCCATCTCCTTGGCGACGCCCAGCGCAGTTTCCAGCAATGCCGACGGCTCGACAATCCGTGCAATGAACCCATGCTGGTGCATCTCAGCTGCAGACACAGTGCGGCCGAACAGGATCATATCGTTGGCGAGCATGGGGCCGAGGATGCGCGGGAAGGTCACTGAGCTGCAGCCCTCGGCGCAGAATGCGAGCTCGGCGAACGGGGTCCGGAAAATGGCCTTCTCGACCGAAATCACCAGGTCGCACAGGGCCAGCGTCGTGCATGCGTAGCCGACGGCCGGGCCGTTGACGGCGGCGATGATTGGGATCGGGCTGGTGATGATGAGCCGGGTCAGGTCGCGCGTCAGGTCGTTGCGCGCCTTGATTGACGCCAGCTCTTCGTCGCGCGTCCGGTATGTGGGGTTTGCGTTGAGGTCTTGGCCGGCAGAGTATGCGCGGCCGTTGCCGGTGATTACAAGGGCGCGCAGGGTGGGCGTGCTGTGGACGAACTGCATCACTTGGCGCCATTCGCGGTACGACTCGGGCGCCATTGCGTTCATGCTCTGGGGCCGGTTGAAGCGCATCAGCAGAACGCCTGGCGGGTGCAGCTCCAGCTGGATGACAGTAAGTGTGGGAAGCTCAATAGAGGCCGGCATTGTGAAAGCAGAGGCGTGGAGATAAAGACAAGAGGAGAGGGGCCAGCAAGGCTCACCTGGGGGCGTGCCACTGCAGCCTTTTATACATGGAATCACATGTCTGGTGCCGGCTCTGCATCAGGCAAAGAGCGGGAAGCGAGTGGATTGACTTCCGGCGCACGGTTAGCTCCGAACAGCAATCAAAGTCCGGGCACAGTCCAGGCAGCAGTCACGTGCGGCGATACAAGTGAAGAAAACAAATAAGCAAGCGGTCTGGCGGAGAAAGAAATCGAGCCGATTGGCAAGTAAGCTAAAGGTTCTTTAATACCAAAAGATAATCAAGAGATGGCGGTCTTCTCAGTTGGCCTGGCGCCTGGCGCGCACAGCCTCAGCAAGCTCCTGCAGCATGGGCACGGTCTGCTCCCAGCTGACGCAGGCATCGGTGATGCTCTGGCCGTACTTGAGGGCAGCGACACCGCCGTTGGCCTCATCGGGGATGTTCTGGCGGCCCTCGGCGATGTTGCTCTCAATCATGACGCCGACGATGGCCTTGTTGCCGGCAGCGATCTGCTTGGAAATGTCGCTGCTGACCTTGGGCTGGTTGCGGTGGTCCTTGCTGGAGTTGCCGTGGCTGCAGTCAATCATGATGTTGTCGACCACGCCGGCCTTGGAGATCTGCTCCGAGATCTTGGCCACCCACTCGGCGCCAAAGTTGGGCCCGCTGTTGCCGCCGCGCAGGATGATGTGGCAGAGCGGGTTGCCGCGGGTCTTGGTGATTGCAGCCAGGCCCGACTTGGTCACGCCCAAAAAGTGGTGCGGGTGGCTGGCAGACCGGATGGCGTCGACGGCGATGGTCGCGTTGCCGTCGGTGCCGTTCTTGAAGCCCACGGGGAAGGACACGCCCGACGCCAGCTCGCGGTGCAGCTGCGACTCGGTCGTGCGCGCTCCAATGGCGCCCCACGAGAACAGATCCCCCAGGAACTGCGGCGAAATGGTGTCCAGCAGCTCGCAGCCGGCCGGCATGCCCATCTCGGTGATCTTGCACAGGAGGTCGCGTGCAGCATGCAGGCCCTTGTTGATGTTGAAGGTGTCGTTCAGATCCGGGTCGTTGATCAGGCCCTTCCAGCCCACGGTCGTCCGCGGCTTCTCAAAGTACACGCGCATGATGATGCACAGGTCGTCCTTGAGGGTGTCGGCCAGGACCTTCAGCTTCTCGCAGTACTCGATGGCAGCCTTCGGGTCGTGGATCGAACACGGGCCCACCACGACGATCAGGCGGTCGTCGCGGCGGCGCAGGATCTCCGACGCCTGCTTGCGGCCGGCGGCGATCACATCCTCGGAGGTCGCGCTCAGCGGGTGCTCCATCTGCAGGATGTTGGGCGGAATCAGCGGGTCGTAGCCCTCGATGCGCAGGTCGTCACCTGCCTTGTGGAATGCTGAGGAAGTCGATGCCATCTTTTTTTTTTTTTAGTATATCTACAGAAGGTAAGAAAAAACAATGAGGTAGGGAGGACAGGTGTAGAGAAGAGAGAGGGCGGCGGTTGTTTTGGAATTGGCAGCGCTGTCTTTTAACTGTTTCAGATAGAAAAATTTTTTCGTAAGCATCCTAGAAATCGTCTGCCCAACCGAGGACGCTCGGCGAAACACGAAAATGGCAATGACTCAAGTGCGTCATTAGTAGCCATACGAGGAGGAGGGAAGATCTTTGCGCGAATTGGTCGATGAGATGCCGAACATTAGCCGCTGGCAAGTCAGTGGGTCCCTCCAGGGCTGGTTCTTGGATGGCATTGGCCTATTTCTTTGCCTTCTTGACAGCGCCACCTTTAGCCACCTGCTGGTTGCGTTTGCCAGTCGCAGCAGCAGGCCTGGGCTGGGGCTTCGATGTTTTGAAGAAGGCATCGAGACGGCCCTGGGCAGGCTTGCCGACATTCTTCATCAGCTTGGCGGCGCCCGAGCGCACGCGGTCCTCGCTGAACTCCTTTTCCTTGACCAGGAACTGCACCAGGCCCTCGACATCGGGCTTCTCCCAGACAAACGTCTGGTCGCAGTCGGAGACCTCCGGCGAGCGGAACAGCTCACGGGCCTGCTCGAACGGCCAGTGCTCGGGCACGGCCTTTGCGATTTTCTCGAGCTTGACGATTTCCTCAATGGACTTTAGGTCAGAAATATGCGTATAGGCGGACTTTGGGCCGACGCCGCGGATCGAGTCGCAGTAGTCGCAGCCAAGCAGAATGCCCATGTCGATGAGCTGGTCGATGGAGAAGTCGCCGAGCCCCTGCAGTACGTCCTCAAGATGGATCTCCTCGATCTCAACCAGGCGCCTGCCGTTGGCAGTCGAGGTATTGGTGGGCACGGTCAGATTGCGAATCAGCACGGGCGCGCCAAACAGCAGCGTGTCCATATCCTGCGATGCCGCCGCCCACACCTTGCCCTGCCTGGCCAGCGCCGCGCACTCGGCCTCGGCCTCGCATGGCGCAGTGACATAGGGCACGCCCATCAGCTTGAGGAGCCGGCGCGCCTCGTCGTTGATCTCGGGCGTCACCTTGGCCAGCCGCTTCGTGTGCTTGACGATCTCCTCGGCGTCGCCTTCCTCCTCGGCCTTTTTCAGGTCAGACTCGGCTTTTTCCCGCCGCTCCCGCCGCTTCGCCAGCTCGCCGCTCTTCATCGTCGGCGGCTTGCCGTCAAACACGTAGACGGGCTTCAGGCCGTTCTCCAGCATGTTGATTGTGCGGTAGAACAGGCCGATTAGGTGGCTCGTCACGTCGCCCTCGGATGTCGTCAGGTTCTGGCCCTGGCTGCGCACGGCCACCAGGAACTGGTACAGCGATGTCGACGCGTCTATGGCGACTTTGCGGCCCACCAGGCTCTTCATTGTGATACGGCGGATGGCCTTTGGCGCGTGGTCGCCCAGCACCTGCTTGAAGCCTTTGATTCCCATGGCGTAAAAAAAAGTAATGAAAATTCAAGTTGCGAGAAATGGAAGAAAAAAAAAGGAAATGCGTGTATAAAAGAGGATCAAGAATGAGACAGAGTAAAATTACACCGACGCGTCTGATACGCGTGGGAGATCAAGCCACCCGGTGATCCACCAGGACACTGAGGATTTCACTCAATGTAGGCCGGGATGCCATAGACGACCGGCGCAGCGCCAGTCAAGAACGGCATACGGCAGGCCCCGCGCGCCTCGCTGACAGCCTCGGAAAGCGACATATTCCCGGGGGTCTTCGTGCCGCCCAGCACCCCGACCTGGCCCAGCCCCCACTTGGCCAGCAGGGATTTCGCAAAGCGATCAATGTCCTTGTCGCCGACATCCCACAGATTAGCCAGCAGTGCCGGACACCCAGCAACCATATAGTCCAGGGCAGTGCCAGCCGCATCGTACTCGCCCAGCGGGCGCAGGCGGCCACTGCTGCACCCAAGCAATAGAGCCACTGAGCACTGCGGCAATGCGCGCAGCCGCGCCCGCGACACGTACTGCTCGCCGCCGCCGTGCCCGAAGTACAGCACCGCCGATTCCGACGCCAGCGCTTGCGCAAGCTCGTGGTCCATCGGCGCCCGCCCAATGGCGCCCGTCCACGTGCTGCTCGCTCTGACGTACGCCTCAAAGTTCTGCTGCGTGCGGGCCAGATCGCCGGCTGGATTCAGCACATAGTAGACGTGCGAGCCATCGACCCGTACACCCGCCGGCGATCCAGCCGATAACGCCGGCTTCTCCCCTTTGAGCGTATCGAACAACGGGCCTGCAAGCCTCGGCGGCGAGTGCTGCAGCTTGGACAGGCGCTGCTGCAGGAATGACAGCGACGGCACACGGGACACCGAATGACTGCGCAAGCACGGCAGACTCTCCCAGGGAATCTGCTGCGCGTGCTTGTCTAGTACCAGCACCAAATGTCGCGGTGGCGCAGCATCCGTGGGCCGGTGATCCGTTGCCAGCGCCAGCTTCAGATCAGCAGCAAATCGGCTAATACCATCCTCGCTGCACATGCTACCCCCACGGTAGCAGAACATGTCGAGCAGCATGGCACAGACATCCAGCCAGTCGTCGCTGTCAGCATCGCGCGCTGCATAGGCAACAAACCGGCACACATCATCGGCCAGAGTCACTCCATTGGCCATCGGCACGTGAGATTCAGCACACGCGCAGATCGTCTTGCCTACAGCCTCAGGGTCCCCTACGGCAAAGACGCCAATGGGCAGCAGCAGACTGCGGAACCCGCCTAGCCACTCGTCCTCGATACTGCGCAGCAGCGCGCCCAGCCGGCGATCAAGCTCAGTGCGCTGCTGCCACCACTGCAGCTTGTCGGCATCCGAGACACACTCATTGGCGACCCTCATGGTTTGGTCAGACTCGGCAATAATGGCAGCCATTTGTGCATACGCATTGTCAAAGACAGTCCCGGATGGATCGTCCGATAGACCGGCAGGCAGGGCTCGCATAGGCAGGCACAGGACGGCGGGCGCACGACCACGCTCATACCGTGTCAGGAACAGGAGGTTGCGCGTGCGGTCTATCGACAACCCGCAGACCACCCAGGTATGCGGCAGAACACCGGCGATCTCCTGGGTGTCCTCGTGACCACCGGGCGGCTGCAGGATTTCAGTCGGCCACACGACGGGCCGTGGCGGGCACTCATCGTGATAGCGCACGGCGGCCTCGCGTGCCACGGTGATATTGCGGGCGTTGTCGAGAATCCGCGCCGCTGCAGTGGGAGAAGAACTATGCGTGCCCAGTGCATCGGCCACTACACGCACCAGCACCAGCAAATGACCGCTCTCATGCACGCTGTGTGCCGAGCCCACGGCAATGGCTGCTGCCGATGCGCGCTCCAGCAGCGCATCCAGAGCCGCCAGTTCCTGGGCAATTGGCTCGCTTCGCGACTCAGCCATGGGCGTTGCACCGGCCAGAAACAGAGCCGAATCGAGCACCTGTGCAAGGCCCATTTCCGCCAGCGTCTTCTGCAGCCGGGCAAATCGCAGGCTGGCCAGCATCAGCAGGTGCTCCGGCTGCTGGTCGATGGTTCTTTCCACCGACATCTCCTCCGGAAGCCAGGCGCCCGACAGCAGCTGCAGTCGCACGCGCACGTCGTCACGCATAACCGCCAGACCGTCGCCTGTGCTGGCTTCCAGCGCCTGCTCGTACGCCTGGCTTGCATGCTGGCAGTCGCCGCATCTCCACCACGCATCGCCCAGCATCACTAGCGCCCGCACACCGTCAATGCCCAGTATCTCTCCCCCATCCTTGCTAGAGGCTAGCAGCTGCCTGCACTCCTCCCAGGCATGGCGACGCGACAATACGTCGATGCGCCGCACACCCAGCAGCCGCTTAGGCAGAGGCATAGAGATACGCGCGCAGATTTCCAGGCCTTTGCTGAGGAAATACTCGCACTCCTTGACGCTACCGCGCACCGAGAACAGACCAGAGACATACAGGGTACTCTCAACCAGCGCGCGCTGCAATGCCCAGCTATCGTTGAACTGCAGGAACGCAAAGTCGTCGGCGGGCGCCTTGGCCGGCGAGCTGAACGGGTCGTCGTCGTCTTCCGGCGTCGCGTGCTGCTGCGCCAGCGTCCGCAGCAGACTGCACAGCACGCGGTATCCCTGCACGCCCAGTTCCACAGCGTCCGCCAGCCGGCCTTGCGAGAGCGCCAGCCGTGAGTATACCAGCGCCGCGCGTGCCAGCACCAGAAGCGTTGTGGGCCGCGCCCTCGGCTGCTGCTTCCCCTTTGTTTCCTGCAATTCATCGAACCGGGCCACTGCCTGGTCCCGCGCCGCTGCCAGCGCCAACGCAGCAGCCTCGGTTTTGCCACATGCAATGCGGAACTCGGCCACTGCCAGGTGAGCCGCAACTTCGATATGTGGCGGCAGCACGCCCGGGGCATAGCGCCCGGTAACCATCTGGAAGTGGCTCTCGGCCGCCTGCATGTCGCCCAGCAGCATGCGGCCGGTGCCCAGCCCTACCAGGCTTTCCATGGCGATGGGTGCAAACTCCGCGTCACTGCCCTCGCACGCAGTCGCCATTGCCAGCAGCACCTCCTGCACACTGCAGTACTTCGAGTGCAGGCGCCGTGCTAATAGCAGGTCAAGCACGTGCTGGATCAGCCCAGACACCTGGCGCAGGAACCCTGGGTCCAGCGGACCGCTAGCAAGCTGCGCCCACAGCCGCACGCACTCATCCAGGTCTTTGCTCGCAGCCGCTCCCTGCTCGATCTGCATGACCGCCTGCCATGCGAGGCATTCAGCCCGCACTCCCACTACATACATGCTCTCCTCGGGCTGCCGCTGCATTACCTCCTGCGCTGTCTGGAGCCGCTGGCTGCACTCGGTGTCCCGCCCCTGGTCGCGATCCATCGTGGCCAACGCAACCAGGCACCGCGCAGACGCCAAGGCACTACAGTTCTCGTACTCCGTAAGCGCATGCTCCAGGACCGCCCGTCGCGCTCCCTCCACGCCCACCGCCCGCCATAGATGCGCCTCTGCCTCGCGCATCCACGCATTCACCAGCCGCGGGTGCTCCGGCACCGCCATTGGCCTAGCCAGCTCATCAGGATCGCGCGCGAGCCGTCCAGCGCTCATCCGCACATACTGCTCGATGAACTGCACGAGCCGGGCCGCCGCCTCGCCCACACAGGAGCTGGTCGGCGGCAGAACCACCGACGTCCCTGCCTCCTCAATTGCTAGCTCATCGGCGAACCGCCGAGCCGTCCATGCAACCGCCCGCGCCAGTGCCCCTGCCGCCTCCTCATACCTGCTGTCGGCCTGATACGCGGCCGCCAGAACCTCGTAGCGCTTCCACAGCTGCTTAACCACATGGTCGTCACTGCCCTTGTCGAGCCACATGGTCAGGCTCTGAATTGCAAACTCCAGCGCGCGCGCCGCCCATGCATGCATCTTCTGCTGGTAATGCGCTGCTCCAGTGTTGAAGAACACGGTCGAGTGGCTGCGCAGGAACTCGCGGCTACAGAGCCGCTTCCCGCACAGCATCAGCAGAAGATCGCTGTGCCGCTGCAGAGCCGAGCCGTCCATATCGCCAAACTCCACCTGCAGCTGCAGCGACACCAGGTATGTCTCGGCGTGGCCATTGTGGACCGCCGCTGCATCTGCTCCTGCCTTGGCCAGTGCCCCACGCGAAACGTACGCCTGGTATGTGCGTCCGGCCACATCCAGCACGTGGACCACATGCTGCGCCAGCCCTGCATCTCCCGACGCCCGCACCGCCGCCACCACAGCCTTGGCCGCCCGCCGCACACCATCAGCACACGTCGCCAGGCTGTTCCACCCGTTCAGCGTATGCCGCGCCTTCCCGCCCACCGCATCGAACGCCAATTCTCGCACGTCATTGGCTACCTCTGCCACATGCCTAGTCTCCCCGGTCTCTCTGAAGTGCATGGCCAGCACCTCAAACGACAGGAACGCCGCGACGAGTCTTGCCAGCGCAGAGCTGCCTGCCTGCCCGCCCACCACTAGCTGGCACGCATCAAGTGCTGCCGAAATCCCCGCTGTGTGCAGGAGAACAGCCGCCCGGTGCCGACTCAGCTCGACCAGCTCCGGCACCACCGGCAGTTTCGCCATATAGCTGGCCATCTCCAGCATCAGTGCCTGGTAGAACTCCACCACCAAGCCATCATTGCCCTTATGTCGGGTCGCCGCATTCACTGCGTGTCTTAGCAACACGCGCCCGTCGCATTTGCCCGTCATCGCATATGCCGTCAGCGCCAACACCCGCACCTCCAGGGCATGCTCGCCGGTAGCCAGCGCCGAGTACGCCCGGAAGCAGATATCCAGCAATGCCTCTGAGCCATCGCCCATACTCCACTCCAATGCGCTGTCCTTGCGCTGTGCCAGCGCCACTGTCGCCTGCTCTGCCATGTCCGGCTCCATTGCCAGCACCCGCAGCACATTGCACAGGAGCGTCGCCACCAGATTATTGAACATCGCCGTGCCATGGTACGACCTCGGGAACTGCACCATGTTGGCCTCGGGCGTCTTGATGCTCAGCCGCCGCAGACTGCGCGCCAGTCGCGAGCCTCTCCCGTCCTGTTCTGTCTCTGCGTGCTCCTCCAGCATCTGCCGCAGCAATACCAGCCCCTGCCATGCCTGCCGCCCCAGCCGCGCGTTCACACATAGGCTTGTGAAGTTCCCCAGTGTCTTCTCCAGCGCCAACGCCTTGAATCCAGCCCTGCCCCTGTTTTCGTGCAAACACCGGAAACCCGCCACTGCTACACGCACTAGGTGCTCCACGCCATCTACTGTTTTATCTGTGCTCTTGTGTGCCTGCCGGATCTCCTCGGTTGCTTTGCTCAACAGCTGGTTTGTCTGGTTCACAAGCTTGAGTGCAAACTCTATGCTATTGTCTGCTGCTAGCCGATCAAGCACCTGCTGCTCTACTGTATCTGTGCATTTACTGAAACTCTGTAGCGACTCTAGCAGCCTGTCGCGCATAATTACAAAAGCAAATGGGAAAGAAAAGAAATGCAACAATATCTCTCGAAAAAAAACCTGTGCATTTGTTTATTTTATAAAAAAATCCACTGATCCCACGATGCGTCTCGCTGAATCGGCGAAATATCCTGAAATTCAGGCAAGGAAAATATGACCTTGGTGCCATGTGACGTCAACTCTGCCCTACTTGAATCGCCCTTTCCAGCAAAAAAGCCTATAGCACTGTCGCTCATTTCACCGCCCCCCCTAGTGGGCTTGCCCACATACTACTCGCGTTCATTTTTCTCGCCACCCGCAGCCGAGACACGCTGCCGCTGCATATTCCAGTGCTACTCCCCGGCTAATGCTCTGCGCAATATGCTGCCATTTCACTGGTGGTCAATTTATGCTGTGCAACCCACCTCTCTTACCAATACAAACTAAATAATGTCATTTGAACAAAAAAAACAAATATGCTAAACTCATATTGCCCTAGTTGCAGGTGCACACCGACGCGCACTGGCACCCGACTCCAGATCCCTGGCACTCGCAGTACTCGCTGTGCGAGGTCGCTGCCTGCCCACTGCTCGCCGATCTATACACTTCCTTGTAGATCTGGTTCGTCAGGTTATCCTGAGCTCCAGAGCTTTTCGCTGTCTGCTGTTGCTGCTGCTGCTGCTGCTGTTGCACTGCCGGCTTGCTAACCAGCGGTGCCTGAGGAGTCTGTACGACGTTCATTTTTGGTGGAAGAAATACTTGAAGGCTGATTTATATAAAGGAGTTGGCTTTTTGGATGGAGGATGAAGGACGAGAGGGAGAAACTCGGGCGTCCTCTTCCTTTTATATCTGCTTGGCTCGGCTCCCTTTTTACTCGCTTCAATCCGATAAACGCTGTGCATCATCGATACGGGGAATTTCGGGCACACACGGCATGCTACGGGACGAATGAATAGACCAGCTGGCGGCAGTAAAAAAACAGGCGCGCACACGCCAGCCTGCAAATTACGCATTTTTCGCTGCCATTGTTGTGTTCTTGGGTCATGTGAAAGCGCAAATCCGCCCACCACAAAGGCTATGGCCGTTCTTCCGAAACACAAACCCCCTGGGTGCCCCGTAGTCTCTCTACGTAATGCATTATTTGTCCCGGTCACGCACACCAGAGGGGCTTCCTATCTCACGCCCGCTACTGCTACGCCTGGATTGTTCTTTGCACACGTCCCACTCACTACACCAAAAGTGCACTTGCATTCAAGCCACGCGCCGCTGTCCCGGCTATTTCTTCCAACTAGCAAGAAAAAGCGTCTCTTGCCGGCTCAGAGGCCTCTGGCTTCCTGCAGTCTCTGCACAAGCGTGTGCCATTCCTTGCCGATTGGCCGACACATACCTGCAGATGTGCAGCTGCATATCATGCAAGTCTCCCCCATGCATGCTGCCCATGTTCTGGGATTTGCAATGCAAAGGAAGTGTCGTGTTCATTATGAACCCCCCCAACCACCCCTATCATCCTGATAGGGAATGCCAGCTACTGAATCCTATCGTTTTGCAACTCGATATTTTTTGATTCCACATGTTGTAAAGTCTAGCCGCATTTTACGGCGATGTTGCCAAATCATGCCAAAGTGAGCCACCAGTAGTCAGTGAATCCTCAAGTGGCCATATTAGGACCTGGCCAGTTGACAATCTGACCTCACTATATATCCTTTAGAGAGATGACCGCTGATAAATGACCATGTTGCATTATGCAGCCAGCGCATATTTGCAAATGTACCACCATTCATGCGCATGATTATAAACTCGCACCGTCAAATGTATCCTCTGCTAGCTAATGCAACAGACAGATTACTAGCTTTATGTCAGTGTTAATGTACAGCAATAGAAAGCACACTATCCAAGTGATTTGGGAATCATTTAACAAGATATACTCGCAGTAACACCACACCCTCAACATTTATGCCAGGACCTTTTTAGTGTAGTCGTGCTACCAGTATTCTGTCATGAAGATAAAAATAAATACAATTGTCTAATATAAATGTGATCAGTGATGCAGTGGTAATAGCTCCTCTATGCCCTCTGGGTCCACACGCTTGCGCCACTGGATGTTCGGAGGCATAGATGGCCCGCACAGTATGGCAGCCCAGTTGCTCAGACACGAACCACGGGAGTAAGGGCTTATGGCCTTCGCCAGAAGCACATTCTTCTTTAGCCTCGCATCGGGCTTGTCGTCGAATCTGCCAGAGTGCTTGGCCCCAATAACCTCGTGCGTAGTTAAATTGCGGCTGATCATGATAGTGTGGTAGACGAACAGGCCAGAAAGCGGCAACACAAGCAAGACAGCGTAAATGACCAAGGCCAGAACCACAGGGTGGCGCGAAATCATGTCCTTGAGCGACAAATCGCCGCCGAATCCGCCAGGCTGGTTGCTGAGCGGCACCAACAGCCGGGCTAGGCTGAGCGATGCGATGTAAAGAGCCAAGACGACTGTCGAGCCCACAAACGTGTAGAAATAGCGGTAGTTGCGGCGGCCAACACAGTTGTTTAACCAAATGCAGTGGTGGTCCTCGTTCTCAACGCAATTGTCGCAATATTTACAGTGCGAGGCACGCGGTGGGCGGAAGATTCTGCACGTCTCACAATACTTTAACCGTACGACAATGTTGTTGATTCGGACTTCTTTTGTAATGGGCGGGAACCGGTGCGACGGGTCAGACATCGATCTGTGCCCGCGGGTGAGCGGCTTTGGGTCATAAACACTGAGTGGCGCACCACGGCTTCCAGGAGCCTTCACAGGGACCCAGGGAGGCGGCAGTTTTTCATAGTACTGCATAGACAGCTGCTGAGATTCAGCGAACAATGGGCTCCGGCTGCTGCTAGACCACTCATCGCTGGTCCCTTTGGGGGATTCGACAATTTGCACCTTCCCTGAGAATATGCCCTGTTCAGGGTTCTTTGGAAGCGTCATTGTGCTGCCACTTGTGCCGATGCTGTCTGCTGATATGGCGTCTAAATTTCGTGGGATGATGCCAGGGTCGGATAATGATGCCATCATCATGGACGACAGTACCAGTGCAGTAATATACGCAAACACCACGACCGCAGCTTTGTGCATGTCTGTCCACAGATACGGACATACGAATATCGCAAATAGGACAACTGGGGCGGCAATCATGCACACTGCTGCTATGAACGGAACAGGCTTGTTTCCAGTCACCAGCCGCCCACGGAACAGGTGCCAGTTTTCGTGTTCGTACAGCCTGTACATGCGCTCCTTGCGCCGGAGCCCATCACTGGTGAACCGCTCTGGATGCGCCATGAGCGTCTTCTCATCAATAGGCTCATACAGGCCAATGGGCGCTGGTTTGCGGGGATCGAGCTCTCGCCCTACCGGATTTTCTGGCGACTGTGGCGGTCTGTCTGGGTTTACAGACATACGCAGCACGACGTTCCGGGGCGAGCCCAGCGGCTGTATGCTGGACCGATTGTTTCTGATACCATTTGTATCTGCCATTAGCGCAAATGTCTAATTACTGGTGCCGGAACGTATCGGTCAGAGGTGAAGCGGAGTTCCTTTTATCGCCTTTGCGGATACTTGTTACTGTTAAACCGAGATGAAGGGAACAAATTGTTGTAGGTGAATTGAAAAAGCAAAGCAGAAGCAGGCGGGGCAGGGATTCTGGGCGACTCTTGTCTACATTGGTGATTGTTTTTTGTTGTCGAAATAGTGCATTTTCTCCTCGCTATTGCAGCCCAGCATCAGGTCTTGCTTGCTACCGGTTTTGTGTCGATCCCTGCAAAGAGCCTCCTGGTTGAATCCGCATGGCCCAAATTGCAGAGCCACGGGTTTCCTATGGTCAGACCCTCGCCAGCGATGCTAGTGTGCGTCGCTTTGGCAACAGATGCGATCAAGAGTTGATGCAGATGCTTCACGCTAGGTGGCGTGTTATGTAGTATCGGCACGACGCCACGTTTCCTTCATGGGTAACATGGTTGGAGAGTAGGGTGGACTTGAGCCTATCTGTCGCAATACCGGTGAGGTGTATCGCATTTGCAGTGTGAATAACTTCTAGACAAGTCGGCTATTGCTGCAAGCACGACAGCCAGGACAATTTGGGTAATTATTGACTGCTGCCGAACAATACTTTTTCTAACCTGAAGAAGGCAAACCAGCGCTGGCTCAACAATTGAGCATGCTGTGCCGCTCACCTTTTCAATTAGTGTAGCGGCTGTTGAAATGTAGATGGGTGCAACTAGACGCCAATGAAGGAAGCCATATGTACGCAATCCTCTTTAGTACTACCTAATCAAGGAATGAAGCTGTATATGAACATAGTGTAGTGAAGTCTTGTACCACTGAGGACTGGATACTTGGCATGGCACATAGAGATACCACGCGTAGTCCTGCGGATAGGGTATGGTGCTATTCGTTCCATTGCGGAGCATGGCTGTGGGAATACGCCCTACTCTCTGGTTGCCAAATGCACTGGCGGCACAAGGTGCTCGCCATGGGAATCCGTGGGCAGCAGAGCTATGGCCCATGATAAAAGCATCCACAAGGAGCCTAATCTTGTTGTAGCCGTGTTTCTCTTATTCTCCAGCACTTTTAACAGAATGACGAGTAGCAGCACGCTCAACTTCACCCAACTAGACACAGTTGCCGCGGCGTTAGATGCGCTGAGATTGCTCGGCTTTATATATCAAATTCTCGATTCCATACCTTTAGGCTTGTTCGCTTGGTTCCATGATGAACAGGACTGGGATTGTCAGTCTACTCAAGTACTGTGAGAGTAGCCTCAGTGAAAATGATTTTGTTGCCTTCATTGAGCTCTCCGGTCAGGCGATAATAAAATCAATTCCTATTACTGGAACAGCCAGGGCACATTACGCACTCGGAGCGCTGATGAAGCCTGTTCATGAGAATATCAAGGAGAAGCTAGCCAGGAAGTTGTATCGGACCGAACAGGAGAAAAATTACGAGTTCATTGCTAAGCGCGGTCATGAGTACGCGTATCAGATATATGGTGATCAAAAGGACCGGCTGCTCGATGAGACTAGCGCTATGAGTGCTGAACTAACAGATGTATTCGCTGTTGATACGTATGGTCGCTTTGTCAGCAGTGAGAATATTCTGCCGATGATGGAAACTGAGTTGTGCCTCATTACTACAGCCGTCACGATCCAGGGTGAACAATATGCCATTATTCACACGAACGCAGCAGGAATCTACGGTGCTAGCAAAGAAGCGATTGATGCAGCGTCCGCAATTGGCAACATAGCGTTCAAGTCAGCCAGCCTATAACCCCTTCAGTCTTTTAACTACCATATTTATTGCTTCTGTATAAAATTTTATAGTCCAAAGGTGTTTGGCCGTCCGCTGGAGCCCTCTTAATTGGTTGAAAAATCCGAGCACTTTTGAGCATCAAAGCGAGTATGCGGGACTCGCTCTGTAAACTCTTAAAAGCACTTGAAAAAGCCAGCCCAGAACCATATATTAAAGCGCTATGAATCTTTACGAGCACTTGCTGAAGGAGGTCATGTAGCTTGCTCAGCGATCATGCAATGTTTGCAGATTTATTTTATAAATCAATTGATTTCATACACATGTAAGCAGTAACATTTGGGTCGCTATGGAGCCAGTCTATATAGGCTGATTTGAGAGACTGTATCTGTGGTGTTCGGGGCATCACATAGATAGAATCACCTAGGATCTGATCATACTACTAATTCTCGTCTATAAAAGGCAAATTTGTCAGCCGCATAGATAAATTTCTTAGGTTTTGCTCTATTACTCATAATACAAACATGTCATATCAATACTGGCAGCCCCAAAACCATACAAACAAGTTAATTTTAATATAAAATTACCACTGCTATTCAGTTTTATATTATTGTGTATTCTTACTATTCTTACTATTTATTTTCAATTTATTTAATAAATTTTTCAAATATATACTACCTATAGCACCACAGTTATAATGATATTGCACAGTAATATTGGCTTCTGTGATTCTATATTGTCCTACCTAGAGTAACTTATATATAGTACTATTGCCATCAAAAAGTATATATAAATTATTATACAATAGATATTACTCTATCAACTAGCTGATGATGATACCTTTGACCCTGCACCATTTGTAAAAAAGGGGTTTTACTCTATTTATTTATTTATCTACCACAATCTGAAGGCAAAGGCAACCATATCTACTAAAGCTTTTATCAACTAGAAGGATAAGTCAGAACTATCAAATGCAGATTTCAGTAATGAAATAGATCATTATAAATATGATATCTAATTATATCACCAAACTCTATATTCAACAGTTCTGACTTGTCCTTCCAGTTGATGAAATCCTTGGTAGATAAGGCCATCTTCACCTTCAGGTTGTGATATATAAATAAATAAATATAATGAAAGAATCCCTTTTTCACAAGTATTGAAGGGTCAAAGGTATCATCATCAGCTAGTTGATAGAGTAATATCCACTGTGCAAGTATATATATATATATATGCTCTTTGGTGATATTGACACTATGTACAGATTGCTCTAGGCAGGGCAACATAGAATCATGGAAGCCAATACTACTAAGTGATGTCTTTATAATACTAGTTACATGGGTAATATTCATTTAAGAGATTCAATAAAGTAGAAAGATAGAAAAAAGCATATACATGAAATAAATCAAAACTAAGCAAATGTTAAAAAATGTTAAAAAAATAACTAGTTTTTATAGTTCTTAGGGCCATTATAATTGATACAGTATCTCAAATCAGCCTATATAGACTGGCTCCATAGCGACCCAAATGTTACTGCTTACATGTGTATGAAATCAATTGATTTATAAAATAAATCTGCAAACATTGCATGATCGCTGAGCAAGCTACATGACCTCCTTCAGCAAGTGCTCGTAAAGATTCATAGCGCTTTAATATATGGTTCTGGGCTGGCTTTTTCAAGTGCTTTTAAGAGTTTACAGAGCGAGTCCCGCATACTCGCTTTGATGCTCAAAAGTGCTCGGATTTTTCAACCAATTAAGAGGGCTCCAGCGGACGGCCAAACACCTTTGGACTATAAAGTTTTATACAGAGGTACAGATTCTATAATCTCATTCAACAGAATGGATTTTTCTACTCCTTACTGGCCATAGCACGGGCTGCATTGGCTGAGTCCGTTAGCTGCATGCGCTCCATGCGACCGGGAATGGATCCAAAACGACCAGTTTCCATATCTGCGAGGGCTTGGTATAGCTCCTCATCGGTATTCATGACGAATGGGCCATATTGCGCAACTTCTTCCCCAATCGGAGTACCGGCCAGGACCAGAACGCGCGCCTCCTCCGACCCAGCAGCCTCAAAGTCAATCGGCTGCCCATCGGTTTTGATGACAGCCATCTGGCCTTCCTTCACCTCTGCCTTCTCGTTGCCAACCAGGATCGGCTCCGTGTGGAAGTTGTACACCATTGCGTCCATGCCGCTCGGGAGATCCAGCGCGTACCGCCCAGTGGTGCGCAGGTCCAGGAAGAATATCTGCGTGCGCGTGTCAATGTTGGCTGTGACATCTTCAACCTTGCCTGCAATGACCTTGATCCGTGTCTTTTCGTCGCTGGAGGTGAACGTGGGGATGTTCTCGGGCGGAACGTCCTGGTAGCGAGGCGCCGTCATCTTGTACTTGGCAGGCAGATTGACCCAGATCTGGAAGGAGTGCATAACACCGCCTTCCTTGAGCATCTTCTCGGTCGGCATCTCGCTGTGGATGATGCCGGATGCTGCGCTCATCCACTGAACCCACCCGGGCTTGAGAATTCCGTGGTTGCCGTGGCTGTCACGGTGCTCAATCTCGCCCTCCAGCACGTACGAAATGGTCTCCTGGCCACGGTGTGGGTGATCGGGGGCACCGACAGCCTCGCCGGGTCCATACTTTGTCGGGCCGAGATGGTCGAGCATCAGGAACGGGTCAACCATGTCCAGGCTGCCGGACGGTACTGGGCGGCGCACGATAAAGCCGCCACCTTCGCGCTGGCGGTGTGCAGTGATGATTCGCGAGACCTGCTTAGTGATTTTTGTAGTGGTGGACATTTGTGCTGTTGTTGGTGTTGTTGGTGTTGTTGGTGTTGTTGCTCTAGAAATACAAGGGATGTGTAGAAGATCTGGGAGTGGCTGAAAAGCTGGGAGACCAAGAACCGGCAGTGCCAAAATCAGCGCTTTTTATGCAGATCGGGCCAGTGTGGTGATTATTAAGGATTTGGTGGCCGATTTGTCATTCGGCTGGGGCTTTAGTCACGCATCCTGAACCAGCGTGACTGGCTGGCGCTCCAGGACAACTGCGTTAGTAGTGGTCATCGCATTAGTAAACTGCTACTACTCGCTCTCGTAACGAGGCACAAAGAGCACAAAACGATTTTCCGCAGCGCATCTGGTTGCTTACGGTGTTTAGAGGATCGACTCGATGTTACCGATGGCACAGTACAGGAGCTGGTAGCTGAGACCGGGGTACTGGAGGTGGTTCAGGATGCTGAACTGAAGCAGTGATAGGCTGTTTTGGCACCTGGAGTTCTCACCGTTACTACCACAGAATCTGGTGCCATCATTGGGGCTATACCAGACTTCCTGCGAGTGATGCTGAAATCCGAGGCTCCGAGTAGGAATTTGAGGCACAGGGTCACCCTTGTTGACCACACGGTAGATGGGGAATGGCTGCTGTGAGAGCCAGTTCGCGAACTCAGGGGTACCAACACGTGGCTCTCCATAGGTCCACAGCTGGAGCTTGCTCGCCCATTCCGGACGGGTAAGAACAATGTCTGCAGCTGCAACAGTAGCCTCAGCACCACTAAGTGAATGACCAGTAAGCACGATTTTGTAATCGGGGTACTTTGCACCCATGGAGCTCGGCGCAGTTTTAACACCCAGGCCGATGCATATCGAAAATACTTGCCATCAGGGACTGCAGCAAGATGCTTCGGCTTTTGGATCTTTGGCTATGCAGACTGGCCACCCTCATCCTGCTCAGGATACAGCGTGAACATCTAGTGTGGAGTAGCATTCAACAGATGAATAAAGTATGTTATTCAAGGTGACCGAGAACGACTCTGGCGATGGCTGCGTCCATGGTGCCTGCCCTCGTTGCTCCTACCCCTGCTTCTACCCCTGCTGTATCTACGATGGTTGCGGCGGCGGCGGTACCGGTCATCGTCTGGTGTTAGGCTCCTGCTGCGACTCCTGCTGCGACGTCTGGAACTGCTATTGCTGCGAGAGCGACTGCGACCCTGCTTGCGCCCCCGACGCCTATCGCGGCTCAAACCTCTATCCCTGCCATTGCTGCGACTCCTGCTTCGCCGGTGTTGCTCGCGAGAATAACCACGGTCCTGTTCCGCGCCACCCCAGCGACTGCGCCTGCCAGTGCGCCGACTATAATTGCCTCTAGATTCTGATGAGCCGTGTGAGCGCTCGTTCGATATCCGGATCTGCTCACGTATCTTCGCTTCTATCTCGCGCTTCTTCTGCAGTTGGTCCATTTTCTGTTTGACAAGGGATTCAGGAATTCCGCCCGTACAATCTTGAGCCTCGAGCAGCAGCGACCACAGGTCCTGCATGAATCCCTGCGTCTTGGATTCAAGGAAGCCGGTCAAGTTGACCTGAATTGCTTTGGGATCGGGAGAGTTTGATTCGCCGAGCAGATTTACAACATACTCAAACAACACTTCATCCTCGACTCCCAGCAGCTCGTTGACAGTAGTGGCGATCCACGGCTTGATTACGTCCATGTTAACCTTGGACATATCCACCTTGCGCTTCAAAAGATCGCTGAAGTCCATGTCTTTCATCAGCTTCTTTTGATGCATCGCCAAACCGCAGGTCCTGGTCGATATTTGTGCCACGAAAGAATCCACCAGCCATATCTTGAAAATGTTGTTAGAGTGATAAAATAACCCTGCGGCAAAATTGAATAAACTAAATTTATTACTCTTTGTTGAGATGGCTAGTTATGGGCGTTATGGGATTCGGTTGTAGTGTACGGGCACGTGAGACCAGCCACGAGGGGATGAAGCCCACCCCCAGAACGCACAGATAAAAGGCCATATGCGACAGAGATATACATATTGTTTCCACAGATTTATTCTTTCACTCAACGTCCAAACACGTCAACGCTTTCCGTACAAAAATAGTCTGGTCCGTCCTCAATAATCTTGGGCACTGGGTTTCCCCGATAGCATCTTGATCATTGCCACTTCATGGGCTACATATCCGTGCAGTCACCCCTTTTTACCTTCATATACTGCCACAAGTAGCGAGGTGTGTAAGCGGTATAGATCTGATCTGGGAATCGGGTCTAACATGCAATAGCCAATGCATGCAGCCATAAAAATACCTGCAGCAAACAGGCTGGTGACATGTAGTACTTTATAAGCATTTTGCTCAAAACTCGCCGATTGCTTCAGTTTTAGAAACATACATCGGCCATGTGGTGTGAATGGAAACGATTGATAATAGAACAAAGAGTGTTTAGATAATTGACGCATTTAGAAAGTCTCCGCCAGATCAGACGCGACCTCAAAGTCGCAGCCGGTGGAGGCCTTGACCTCATCGAGAGTCACGCCATACGAGAGCTCCCGCAGGACCAGACCCTGTCCCTTCTTCACATCAAAGACAGCCTTGTCCGTGATGATGCGGTCGACGCAGTTCACACCGGTTAGCGGCAGCGTGTTCTCCTTTAGGATCTTTGGCGAACCATCCTTGGCATTGTGAGTCATGGTGACAACAACACGCGACTCGGGCGCAGCAACAAGATCCATGGCACCACCCATTCCCTTGATGACCTTTCCGGGAACGACCCAGTTGGACAGATCGCCGGTCTGCGACACCTGCATGCCACCGAGGATGGTCATAGCCAGACGGTTGCCGCGGATCATGCCAAAGGACACATCGCTGGAGAAGCACGAGCCGCCGGGCAGTACGGTGATGGACTCCTTGCCCGCATTGACAAGATCAGCATCGACCTCCTCGGGGGTAGGGAACGGACCCATGCCCAAAATGCCGTTCTC
>NW_024468422.1:0-22139 GCF_002104995.1 Linderina pennispora | reverse complement strand
ACAGCTGGGCACGAATTCGAAAACACCGGCCATTCTGGTTGTCAACAAAATCGATCTGGTGCAAGACAACGACAAGCTGGGCGAGAAGGTTCGCGAGTATATGGCCCAGTACAGCCACTTTGTCGCTGGCCCAGTCTTCATATCGGCGCTGGGCGACACCAACGTCGAGGAGCTCAAGCAGATTCTGCTGGCGAGCACCAAGCCGGAGACTGGCTGGTTCCGGCTGATGTCAGCAGCGACATGTCGGATCTGATGCGCGTCGAGGAGCTGATCCGCGCCGAGTGGTTTGCGCGTCTGGAGGGCCACCTGCCGTACGTGGTCAAGCAGCGCAATGTTGGCTGGGAGGAGGTGCCGATTCCGCCCAAGTACGTGGCCGGCGAGGGTGAGCCAGCTGCAGTTGAGCGCAAGGCGCTGGTGATCAGCCAGGAGCTGGTGGTGTCGTCGAAGGGCGAAGCCAAGATTCTGACTGGTGCGGGCGGCAGCGTCATTCTGGGCATAAGCCGCTCGGCCAACGTCAACATCTCCAAGGCCCTGGGACGGCCGTGCGCCTCCATCTGCAGGTCATCGTCGAGGAGGACACGCGGCGTCGGAAATAGTGCCCAACCACACCGCCAGCCAGAGCGTGCGCAATCAAAACCGCAGATTTTCCCGTGGTTGTGTCTGGCGCGGCTTTGTCCTTATCTACATCTCTGCGTGCCTAACATAAATATCGAAATGTCTTTCCGTCGTGGTCTGTTGGCTGTTGGCAGCATCATGGGTGTTGCAGTGCTGCTGCGGTACACGATTGTGCCCGATGAGGAGAAGATCCTGAAGAGCATGAGCCCGAGCTGCGCGCAGAGTACGAGCGCAACAAGGAGAAGCGGCGAGCGCAGCACGACGCCATCATGGCGCAGATAATCGAAACTCAAAGTCGACAAGCCCATCTGGGACGTCAAGCCGGCGCCGGCCCCCGTGTCGGATGGTGGCAGCGCCGGGTCGGACAAGCAGCACTAGGCCAGCGGCACCTGGCCCAGCAGCTGATCGATTTGATTAAAAATAAAAAAAAATTTGCTTGGCCCAGCCCACACAAAAACGACAGCGTTGACGTTTTAGCGCACGCAGGCTAGGAAACACCCAGCATAAACAAAGGCCCGCTGGCTGGCGAGCCCACCTGCCGATGTGACCGCGCACTTTTCTTTTTCTTTGCTCGCCCCTTTTTGTAAGGACTTTTTCACTTTTCCCATTCACCATCTCGGCCCCAGCCTCCGTGCCTGCTTCGCCCCCATCGAACCAGCCGATTCCGAGTAATTTGAAGACCTCAACCCCAGTTTCAGTTCCAGTTGAAAAAATGTCGGACAACAAGGCAGTTGACATCAAGAACGACGGCGAGAAGCACGTCGACACTGCGCCCACTCCCCAGAACACCCCCCATTTTCAACGCGCCCATCGCCGCCTGCTGCCTGCCGCTGCTGCCGCCGCCGGTGGTGACGATATCACCCCGGTGCAGAACGCAGCGCTGCTGAGCATGCTGCAGGGCCGCCTGGGCAACCTCATTGGCGCCTCGTCGGCTACGTCGAGTCTCTGCGAAGGAGGTGCGTGCGCGCGTGGACAGCCTGCGTTATCTGCAGAAGCAGGCACACCGAGATTGACGCCAAGCTGCACCTCGAGATCCTCGAGCTCGAGAAGAAGTACCAGAAGCTGTATGCGCCGCTATACGCGCGCCGTACCGAGATCATCAGCGGCTCGACTGAGCCCACCGATGAGGAGAAGGCCCAGGGCGCCGCGATTGCTGCCGAGGAGAAGGGCGACGAGGAGCCCGAGTCGGGCATCCAGGAGGTCCAACGAGGACGACGACGAGGAGACCCCCAGCGGCATTCCCGACTTCTGGCTGACGGCCCTGGCCAGCACCCGCAGCTCAGCGAGCTGATCACCGAGCGCGACGAGGAGGCCGTCAAGTTCCTGCGCGACGTGCGCATGGCGTATCTCGAGGACAAGCCCGGTTTCCGCCTGGACTTTGTCTTTGCCGAGAACCCGTTCTTCGAGAACGAGGTCCCTGAGCAAGGTCTACTACTACGAGCAGTCCCGATGTCAGCGGCAACCTGCAGTTTGGCAGCGCCGTGGCACCGGAGATCAAGTGGAAGCCTGAGCACGACCTGAGCGTCACCATCGAGACCAAGAAGCAGCGCCACAAGGCCACCAACCGCCACGCGCGTTTGTCAAGAAGACCGTGCCTGCCGAGACCTTCTTCTCGTTCTTTTGCCACCATCGAGGAGCCCCGAGGTCGACGACGACTCGGAGCTGGCCGAGGAGACCCGCGACCGCATCGAGCTCGACTACGAGCTGGCCGAGGAGTTCAAGGAGAAGATCATCCCCAACGCCATCGACTGGGTTCACCGGCAAGGCCCTCGAGTACGAGGGACTCGACGACGAGGAGTACGACGACGAGGACCTCGACGACTACTACGACGACCGAGGACGACGACGAGGATGACGACGACGAGGACGACGACGACGACGAGGACGCCCTCAGCCGGTCTGCCAAGGAGGCGTCGGAGCCCCCCCAGTGCAAGAACCAGTAGACGCATTTAGCCCAGATAAACCGTTGGCTTATGAAATCGACTTTATTCAAAAATCTACTGAACAAGGAGCTCGCCAAAGTTCTCCAAAAAGTACACGGCTCCCGCAAACACGCCGACGCCGTATGCGACGCCCAGGTTGGCAGCGAGCATCTGCGGGTTAAAGATCTCCTCCTTGAAGAAGCGGGTCACGGCCCACGATCCGTCGTTGCCCGTAGCTCTCGAGTGCCCTGCTGCCGTTCCATGTTTATTTTTGTGCCGCTGTGGTGGAAATGAGTCTACGCATTCAAATCGGGGTGCGAGTTAGTGCCTACAGCTGTGCTCAGCGCTGGGTGCATTCCCGCCGGAGCGCGACAATTTGCATGCTTTACCTGTATCAGAAAAATCTTGGAGTCGCAGAGACGAAAAAGAGCGTGCTGGCGGAATCAGCCAAAAAGGCTTATGTCAGTAAGCTGGCGGTCATGGGCCCCGCCCGTGATTGGCCAGCGGTTCTGTGTGTGTTTTTCTGGCAGTCTTGAAACAATTTTTTTCCAACACGGCACACTCGCCTCGCGCATTTTTCTCCTCTCTTCCGGCATCGACTAACTTTTTATTCTGTCTCCCAAATTCCCATTTTGCTCTCCCCGCCCTTCCCTCCTGTACAGCCTTTTTTTCTTTATTCGTCCCTCTCTAGGAGCAGCCTATAATAAAAAGCTACCTCTACGCGTTCTCTCCCTGGTGCTCGTCGTATAGGCCGCAAGGCAATATCACCAGCAAACGCGCGAGCCGCTCCTGTTTCTATTTCGTCAGCCCCCTAGCTTTTTTACCTTGGCCTTGCCAGCAAGCGCAGACCTGCCATACGCAGCATTTGCTTCTAATCCCGCCACGCAAACGCATTTGGTTCACACACACCACGACCGCAAGCCTACACAAGTCATTTCTCACCGCCCGTTTGACCTAATGATGACCGAACGGAAGAGGCGGTCGGACGAGAGTCGGGACTTGGAGGGCCAGCCCCAAGCAACGCTCGCAAAGAAGCGCCATACGTCAAAGGAGACCGACTTCCAAGCCCTATCGGCCGAATTTGACGAGAATGCACAAATGCTCGACCTGGTAAAGTATCAAAGGCCTGCGTGCTTGATGTGCCTGAAAAGAACAGCCTGCTCTGCGGGAGGGCGCGCGCGGCAAGTGGGTATAAGCATGACCGATTGCATATTGCTAATCATCGCCAGTGTTCTCGATTGCTGGCACACGCTGCTTCTGTAGGACTCGATTCGTGAGTTTCAAAAGGAGGCCATTTGGCGGCAGATGCAAGAGTACAAGCGCGATGCCCGCAGATCTCAGCAGCGCGCTAGCGATCTCGAACGCCGCCAGGAGCAGTGGACGATGCGGATAGGCCGGCTATGCCATGCGTGGGACCAGGCTGTCGCCCAGCTTGACACAATCATCAACAGCGACACCAGCGATGGCAGCCAGTCCTCTGCACACCCGTCAGCAGTGGACTCGTGGCTCGGCATGCTGCTGCCGACCAAAATCGCCGAGACAGCAGACGATGGCATGGCCACGGCTGACAGCAACTCTGCTGTTGAAAAGTCCGATGTCGTACAAACCAGCTTGCAGCGCTTCAATAGGGCCGTGCAGACAATTTTACGCCAGCTTGAAAGCAAGAGCACGTCCCCTGTTGACTGGCAGTCGGCGATCGAGCGTCTGTCGCGTATGCGCACCAGCGAGAAAGAGGTAGCTGACCTTCGCTCCCAAGTGGCCCAATTCTCTCGGCAAATTGCTGAGGAACGAGAGCAGCTTGAAGCCAGCCAGACCGAGCTACGGCGGGCGCTAAAGAAACTCGACCGCTCGGTCTGTCCAACAGTGCAAGCACTCGACGTGGAGGCCCAGCCGCATCAGCAAAACAGTGGCAGCAGCCCACATAGCCACGCGTCCGGACCCGCCTCCCCAGCCAAGGGCGACTCATCCCAGGCCGAGTCCTCCAACACAACAGCGATTGCCAACGGCGCAGTTTACTCGCGCGCCGGCAGCCCGTCTGCAGCAGGCAGCCCAGCCCAGCAGCAAACAGCACAGCTGCAGCAGCAGCTGCAACAGCCACAGCAGCCACAGGAAGCCAATGACAAAACCGACTACCGCGAGCTTGCCGAGCGCCGCCTGTCTGAGATTGAGGAAAAGGTTCGCGAAAACACCGAGATTCAGAAGCAACTTGATGCGCTGCGGCTACAAATCTCCAACATCCCCGACCACATTATAGCTGAAACCTCACTGTTCAAGCAAGCGGAGGCCAGCCGCGAATACTACAATGCAGAGTCGCTACGTCTGCAGGCCGAAGTCGACAGGCTGTTCAAAGAGGTGGCGGAGCTCAAATCGTCGCGGACAGAGTTTGACATGTCGCTGCAGGCCGCGGCCAACTCCCAGCGCCAGATTCTGGAGGCCGAGCTGCAGCGGCTGCAGACCGACCTCGTGCGTGTGCGCAACCACCGCGACCAGGTCCAGCGCGAGCTCGAGTCGCGCCGCGCCCAGGACACAGTGGAGGACCAGAAGAGCACTGAGCTGAAGCTCCTGTCAGACGTACGCCGTGAGCGGATGAACTCGCTGATCTCGGAGAACAAGCGTCTGCTGGCGTGCATTGCGGTGCTCAAGGGCGACCGCAGCGCGTTTGAGACGTATACGGATGAGGAGCTGAGCAAAACCACGGCCGTCGCCGACGAGCTGCGGGCCAAGCTGGACCAGGCGCTGCGGCGTGAAAAGCAGCTGTCCGCACAGCTCGCCGCAAGCTCGCAGCCTGACGCAAGCCAGCTTGCAGCCGATCTGACGCGGGCGCAGGAGACTGCGGACTCGCTGCAGAAGCGGCTGGCCAAGTACGAATCGATTCTGGGCGGGGCATGCGTCGACGAGCACGGCCAGATGCTGGCAGAGCTGCCTGACAAGGCCGGCGAGCTGGCGCAGAAGCAGAGGCAGGTCGACGAGATGATCCTGCAGCGCGACAGCCTGCAGCGCACGTCGGAGATGATGGAGCGCGAGCTGCAGACGATCTGCGACTCGTTCACCAAGCTGGAGAAGCAGAACACCAGCAAGGTCTGGGAGCTGGCCAGCAAGGAGCAGCACATCTCGCGTGTGGTGGCCGAGAAGTGCAAGTACGAAGAGAAGTTTATCGGGCTCAACAAGGACCGCGAGGCGCAGAAGCAGGCCAACCAGGCCCTGCGGCACCAGAACCAAAAGCAGCTGGAGCACATCAAGACCATCGAGGAGCGCGACCGGGCCATGGCGCAGGAACTGTCGCTGGCCAGCGCCGAGACACAGCAGGCGACGCTGGCATGGCAGGGCTGCCAGACCAATCTGCAGGAGTCCCAGCGGCGGACACAGGAGCTCGAGGAGCAGGTGCGGGCGCTCGAGGAGAAGCACCGCGTCGCGACGCAGATGCTGGACGAGCGGACAGACAGCCTGTCGCGGGCTGAGCACGAGCGGCGGCGCGCCGAGGAGGCCCTGGAGCTGGCCAGCAAGCGCGTCAGCGAGGCCGAGAAGATCACCGACCAGAGCGGGCTGGCGCAGATGTGCGCCGACTACAAGGCGCTGCTCAAGTGCCCGACATGCCAGACACACTTCAAGTCGCATGTCCTGCTGCGCTGCATGCATGTGTTTTGCAAGGAATGCATCGACTCGCGCATCGAGACGCGGCAGCGCAAGTGCCCGTCGTGCAGCGAGCCGTTTGGCGCAAAGGATGTCAGGCAAATCTATCTGTGACGAAGAAGCTTTTTTTCAGTTTTTTTCACCATCAACAAAAGTTTACGTTATACACTCGACCTGTGCAAGGCGACCTGTCCGACGTATATATTTAGATTGTATTTTCGCACCTGCGGGAATGGCGCGTGCAGGGACCGGCGGGGGTGCTAAATATACACCCAGGCGAAATGGCCGGCCATGCACAGTGGGTCCGGCAGCAGCCCTCGTTAAGCGTGGGCCCTCGGCCTGCGCGCCGGCTCGCACTGCGTAGATCGCTGGGGCTGGGAGCGCGGGCTGTGGCCCAAGACCGCTTACTCGCTGGTCCGGCAACAATCACAACAACAGCGTCTGCAGTGAATCGCAAGGATTTGCGTCAAAGCTCGGCGCCCAATTTAGCGTGCGCCCTCTTTTCCAGCCTGGTTAGAGCTTTTGGGCCCACACGCGCTCCCAGCCCAATTACGACAGAGCGGGAGAGGGTCTGCAGCTTTGTATAAAGGGCTGGCTCTGGCACGCAGGCCGATCGGGGACGAACCGCGCCCAGCCCTAGTATTATATCGCTTTCTTTCCCTATTAGTTTTTGCTGTTGTTGCCTCGCTCTCCCTCTCCCCTTCCCCCTCCGCGCCTCCCGCGACATATACTTTTGCTCTCCCTGATATTACCTATTTTCTCCCTCTCGCTCCCGCTTCCCCGGTGTAACTCCAGCCTGTACTACAGCACAACGATGAACAGTGGCCGGTTCGCCAACTCGCCACGGCAGCAGCAGCAGCTGCAGCCTCCAGCTGTCGCCGCATCGCTCCCAGCGAGCCAGCGGCGGTCAGGACGGCTGCGTCTAGTCCGACCAGCCGCCGCCGCCGCCGCCGCCGCCGCTGCTGCTGCTGCTGCTGCTACAGCAGAACCGAGTGGTCCCGGCGGCAGTAGAGCTCAAGCGCCGCAAGGCATGGCAGAGATGTCGGCGCGAGCGGCCAATGGCCAGCTGCAGAGCGCACACAAGCAGCACACAGGAACTGCCGGTATCAGCATTGGCAGTGGGGAAGCGCAGATTTCTTCTTCCTGTCCACCCCGTTCGCTAACGACGCCTCCCCAATTGAGCAGCATTTCTCATTCACCTTTTCCGGCTGCCAACGACGCCAGTATTGGACAGGCAACCAGCGCAACCAGAGACTCTATGACCGACAACAGCACAATTGCAAAGTCGTCGAGTGACTCCATGTTCACAAAGGTGCCAGAGTCTGCAGCTACGAGTCGTGGAGACTTTGGCGCAGCGAGGACACCCCTTCACAGCAGGTCAATAACCAGCAGTGGGGACGATGGGCTGCCAAGGCAGCTTGCACAGCACAGCAGCTGCAGCGAACCGGAGCAGGAGTCGCTCGCTGGCGATTCGGTAAACAAAAACAAAAACAAACCTCAGACCAGCAAAGCTACGCGTGCCGGCGACCGCAAGCGGCAGCAGCAGCAGAGCGCAACAGGCGCCATAGTACCATCAACAGCAGCACGGGCGCGCAAAACGGATTCGCTGCAGAGCACACCGACAATGGAATACTACTCGCCGGCGGCATCATTAGGAGACAGCGCGACAGAGACGGACGCAGTAAACAGCACTGCTATGCTGGACAGCGGCGGTGCAGACGGGTGGACCAGCAGGCACAACAACGTTGCTGAGGGCAGCAACGACACGCAGTATGCTGATTCCATGGCTACTGCTGACGGAGAGCACCACGCCGGCACAATGCTGGACGGCAATGCAGATAGTAATCAGCGCCTCATGGCAGCAGATGGGGGGCGAGCAGGCCAGACCGCATCACCCCCCGTGCTGTCTTCACTGCAGCTTGACGGCGAATATCCCGAAACTCTGCGGCAGAGCAGGAGCATGCCAGCATCCGCCACCGCGACACGCTTTCCGTCGAGCGAGGAGAGAATGAGCGATATTGACTACGTGGAACTGCTCGACAGCTATTACGACTATTTACCCATTGACGAAGGCAGCACGCACTCTATGGCGGCAGGCGACTTGCGGCATTCACAGCGACTATCGCATAAGCCAGGCTCGCAACACCACAAAGACCGAATCAGCTCGTGGCGAGGCAGCCGCGGGCTGCAGAGCAGCGACAGCGCAAACATGCTCAGCCCTGGCATGGCAGCAGGGCGTGGAGCGACATCGAGCTACTATGGCAAGGCGGAGTCGGATAACAGCTACTCGCAGACGCTGGAGAATGCGCTGTTTTACTCGCACGCAATCCAGCAGATCAATGACGGAGAAGAGGACGAGACCCTGGCTATTGAGGGGCCATCGGCGGTGACTGTGCCGCAGGAGCGGCCGGATAATCAGACGCTGCGGCAGCGACGTGGATGCAATGTGGTCGCATCGCGCGAGGTTTTTGCTAGTGCAATGGCAGGCCCAACAGTGTCGACGTTCATTCCAATCCCATCGACGCAGAAGGAGCTGGTATCAGGCGCGCCGGTCCGGGAGCTGCCACCAATGCCACCGATTCCCACACAGCACGCCGGCGGTCCAGTGGGATCAAGGTCAGCGCCAGTGAGCCGCGGCCCAAGCCGGTCTGTCAAGAGTAGCATTGGTGACAACAGTAGCGTTGGCGTGAGCAGCACTCGGGTGGGATTCACGTCGGAACCGCTGCCGCCGGTGCAGCCGCGACTTGAGCACGCCCCGGATTCGCCGACTGACAGACTGACACCCAGTACTCCTCAGCGCAGCGATAATAGCTGGCAGCAGGAAGGCATTGTGCAAGCACCCGCCGAGGATGAGGATGAGGAGAAGGAGAAGAAAGAGGAGGCCAACGAGGACGGCGTGAAACAGCGCTCCAGCCGGCGGTCCTCGCGGATTTCCGATGCGTTTGCACAGCTCTCCGTGCGCAAGCAAGGCAGCCGACGCAGCAGCATGGCGGAGGCTCGGGTATCGGCAGAAATCTCGGCCAACCCGCGACGGGCATCAGTTCATTCAAATGTACATTCAGCACAGACACAGGCGCGGCGGCTATCAATGACATCACAGTTCTCGTCGGTCACGCATGGGACGAAGCGGGCAGCACCAGGCGCAGTGCAGCAGAACCAGGGCCACCATGTTCACATTCCACCGAGCCACCAAGACCGCCAGCACCAGCAGCACTCGACGACGCAGCAGTCGCGGCAGATTGCCACACGGCTGCTGATGCGAGCTGGGCTGAGCCGCATTGCGCTGCGAGTCGCCGGCAAGGTGCCCATGTTTGACAACAGCGACGCATTGGCCAGCAACCTGTTTGACGCCGAGGGCAGTGGGGCTCAAGTGGATCTGGATCCCAACGGACTGCACCAGCTCAAGGCCGAGCGACGCAAGCAGGTCAAGCATGTGGATGCCGATGGGTTCATGGAGTTTGAGGGCGACGACGGCCGCGAGTCCGAGTACACGCAGCAGTACAATGCGTGGCGGGCGCAGCGGCCGAGCCGCGGGACGCAGCTGCGGCACCAGCGCAGCCTGCCGCACGGGCTGGGCGACAGCAGAGAGTCGGCCGAGGCCAAGTGGGGGGCGCTGCTGCGGACGCTGGATGCCAGCACCATGCGCGGGTCGCGCAAGATCAAGCAGCTGGTCCAGACGGGTCTGCCGATGCGGCTCCGCAGCCAGATCTACTACCTGCTCTCGGGTGCGCCGCGGCTCGAGAAGCCGCACCACTACGCAGCGCTGCTGGCCATGGGCGACCTGCCCATCTACGACGTCATTGAGCGCGATGTCCCGCGGTGCTATCCCGACCACGTGATGTTTGCCGACGCCGACGGTGCTGGCCAGCGCCAGCTGCGCCGCATCCTGCGGGCGTATGCACACCACAACGCCAAGGTCGGATACTGCCAGGGCATGGGCCGTCTGGTGGGGCTGTTCCTGATAGTGGGCATGTCTGAGGAGCGGGCCTTCTGGGCGCTGGCTGCGACCATCAGCAACTACATCCCCAGGTACTACGAGCCGGATCTAGGCGGCCTGCGCATCCACACGGCTGTCTTCGAGTCGTTGCTGCGTGAGCGCTGCCCGCAGCTGTACGAGCACCTGGCTGCGCAGGGCTGCGATGCACTGATGTATGCCACGCCGTGGTTCATGACCATCTTCACGCTGTCGCTGCCGTGGCAGTCGGCGCTGCGCGTGTGGGACTGGTTCCTGTACCGTGGCCCGAAGGCGCTGTTCCGCATTGCCCTGGCCATCATGGATCTCGCCAGCGACTATCTGCTGGACGCCTGTCCGACAATCACCGAGCAGCTGGGCTTCCTGCTGCACATCCCGCCGTCGCTGGTTGACGCCGACGCGCTGATCAGCGCTGCCATCAACGTCAAGGTCTCCGAGCGCCATATCGAGCGCCTGACCCGGTCTGCGACTGCAGCGGTAACCACGCCCAAGCACTGACCACCGGCCCACTGTTTTATTTCAATACACCAACTAATGCAAAGCCCAATCTCTCCCCCAACATGCCGGGCGGCGATACAGCCGGCTTTCACGCGTACTACTTCCGTTTTTGGCAGTGTGACAAACCACCCACTTTCGCCAAGCATGAAAATTTTCTCTCGTCCTGATGCCTGCTTAAAGCCGCTGCCGTTCTCCGATGACGTTTGTCTTCTTCTCTCTCCCCTCCCAACCTATTTTTTCTCACTTCTTCCCTATACCTGGGTTTTTTTCGCTTTTGCAGCAACCTCATCTTTACTCAAATTCGCCAGCAATGGAACAGGTTCAGAAGCTCCACGACCAGTACGTCGATGTCATCGACAAGGCCCTCGACAACGTGCCCGCCGCCCAGTGCTTCCAGGAGAAGACCGGTGTGCGCAAGGCCTACGGCGCCATCGGCGTCGGCGCTGTCTCTGTGCTGCTGATTCTGTTCAACATCGGCGCTCCTCTGCTGGTCAACCTGTTTGGCTTTGGCTTTGCCGGTAAGTAGCCTCCCCGCCCTCATCGACAGCTCTACAGTGTCGGAGTTTTTATTCACAGCAGTACGCTTTTTCTGAGACACTCAGTTTCTAATATTTGCATGCCTTCACACGGGCTCTTTTTTCTTTCGGTAGCCTACCAGTCGATGAACGCGATTGAGTCCCCGGGCAAGGAGGACGACGCCCAGTGGCTTACATACTGGTACGTATTCGGCTAAAACCCGCCATCAATTCCATGATCGCGTGTTCCTTGTTGAGCCCAGCGGGGTTTTGCTGATGGGATGGGCGAACAACGGTTCCTGACGGCCCAGAGACCCGAATGCAAACTTGCCAGCACTAATCTCGCTCTGCGTTTTGTAGGGTTATCTTTGGCTTCTTCAACGTCGCCGAGTACTTCACCGGCTTTATCCTCTACTGGATCCCCTTCTTCTACCTCCTCAAGCTCGCCTTCCTCGGCTGGCTGATGCTGCCCAACACTCGCGTAAGTAGAAAGAAACAACGGCCATGCCTGTGTCTGCAGGCAACAGCTGCATGCCTGAATGAAACGATTGGCGAATTGCATTTGCTCCACTCCCCGTGCCCAGCCCATGCTATGTGTCATATGATCCATCAACACCACACCCCATGCCCATCATGCTGAATCAACTCCACATCCCCCACCTCATGTAGGGCGCCGAGAAGCTGTACCACGGTTCGCTGAAGCCCTTCATCCAGGCCAAGCTTAACAAGGTCGCTGCCGCGTCCCCGGCTCCTGCGGCCGCCAACCCCAAGCAGGAGTAAGCCCATGCTCTGACTGGCCAACTCGTATTTTTCGCCTCGCAGCTTCTCTACGCCGGCTTTTACTTGCCCTGGATACCTCCTCATATGTCACATGTTCTGCAGCAACTCGACATCCCTTGTAGCTACCCACTGCCGATGGAGTTAGGCTGCGCTGTCTGCGCTCTTTCGCTTTATTTACTTTTTCCCAGCCACTTTGAAATATAACGTGCAGTCTCCTACCTCACAAGTTACGCTCAATTAGCGAGAGCTCGACCTCGAGATCGCTCAGTGATGTCTGCAGCGACACGGCGTCCTCGAGTCGCCGCTCGCGCTGCGCTTCTCTAATATACCCCTTGACTCGCTCGCGCTGGTCGCGCAGCACCGACAGCGTTGACAGCTTTTCGTCATGCCCCATGTCCACCACCCGCTGCTCCCGCTCGGGGTCCCTGGCCAGTGCCTGCGCAATCAGCTCATCCTGCGACGGCAGCCCGCCACTCGACTTGTTCCTCTGCTTGGGCGTCCCCGGCGTGACGAACGACAAAAGCGACGAGATCCCAGTGACCGTCCCACCCACCACCGCACCGCCCACGCTGGTGACATTGCTGACAATCGACTTTGCCGACACCCCCGGGCTCTTGGCCGCCAGCGGCACGTCTGCCTCTATGTTCAGCGTCGAGATGCTTGACGGAATCGACGGTGTAGGAGACACCGATGGCGGTGCTGCTGCCAGCGTGTCCTTGCTCTGCGTCGCATCGCCATCCTCTGAGGCTTCTGCAGCACTGGTCGACTGCCGCAGCGGCGTGGGTGCGCGCGGCGCTCGCTCTGGCTTTGCATTGGCCTTGTGGTCGGGCTTTGGCAGCATGGTCAGCGGAAACATGTGCAGCTGCAGGTACTGCGCGACCGACCGTCGAATCGCCACATGCAACCGCTGGTCCGTAGCCGTTTGTGCCGGCAGCTGCGCAATCCGCTTTGAGATCTTGTCCAGATCATTGAACGACGCCGTCAGCTGGCGACGGATCCGCGCTGCCCGCGGCAAGTCGGGGCTCCCTGCAGTCCCAGCACTGCCCAAACGAAGCGCCAAGGCGTTGAATGTCGGCAGCACCTCCTCGACCTGCTCCATGTACTGGCCGATTTTCGTGTAAAGCTGTGCCAGAACTGTTGGAGCCTGGCTTGTCCGCGCAGTCCGGTCGCGATGCCGCAGCACAATATGCTCGCAGTCCTTACACGCCTTGACGTTGGCAAACCGCTCCTGCGAGAAGCCAGACCCGTCGGGGTTCGCCAGCGGAATCGCCAGCTGCACCAAGCAGCTGGGCCGCCCGCACACCACCCGCCCGCACAGCCGGCAATGGTGCCGCCGAGACGCCAGCCGCCCAAATGACTTTTGGCAGAGCGGGCATGAATGGACATGGGCATCATCCTCCCACACAACCACCTCCTGCTCAGCCGTCTGCAGCGACTTTGAACGCAGCAGCGACGATGGCGCCGATCCGCCTGTATCTGTTGCTGCGTATACCAGCGACAGCTTTTCCAGCCGCTTCTCCATCCGGTTTCCCTCCAGCAGTGCCACGTTGACAACTTTTCGCCGCAGATGCACAAATGCCGCTGTGTGGTTGCGCGATGGTCCACTCTGGCTTTGCGTCGCGCGCTGGTAGCACTCCTCGCACACTCTGCACGCAGTGCCGCGCGCCGATGGCTGGGCTGTCGGCGCCAGATTCAGCTGGTAGCTGCAATGCTGGCTGCACATCAGCCGACCACACTTGCGGCAGTTGACATGACCGGTTTGTGATGTCAGCACCAGTGTGCATGCTGGTACATTGCAGCGATCGCCCGACTTGTACTGCTGCCAGTGTGCCTTTGTCACCTGCCCTCGATCGGCTCCATCGCTCTGCCCAGCGTGCCAGCGCCCTTGGCTCACAGCTGTCTGCTCGGTCCCTGCCGATGGGATCTGGCGATCGTCGCCCATGTCACTGGCATTAGAACTGGGCGACTCCTGGGTCTGTGTGCCACTGAGCCCCTTGACGGCACGACCAGCACCTCGGAAGAACCCCAGAATAGCGCCCTTCACTTCATCCAAATCGTCCTGCGACGCATACCGCGACTTTACCTGCCCATTTTGCCCAGTGCCACTCGCCTCGTGCTCTCGCAGCGCGGTGCTTCCAGCGCCGCCGCCCATCCCTCCGCCGTTGCCGTCGCCAGCAAAGTGAGTGTCGTCCAGGTGCACATTCAGGGCAAACAGGCTAGGCGCCATTACCCCACATATTGGGCAGTTCAGGGCTGCGGTCTCGCCTGCGCCAGTCGAGCTTGCATTGCTTGCCCGCCGGCTACGCCCGTTAGCCTCGCCTCTGCCTCCTGCCAACTGGGCTTGCAGCGACGGCGAGCCATTGCCGGCCGTGCTGCACCATGCGCTGCCACTTACTGCTTCAGAGAGTCGCCGAGGGCGCGTCTGTGCCGGGCTACCAGCAGGCACGTTGAGCTGGGTGGACTGTGACCGCGTGTGTTTTGCTCCGTTCACTGGCTCCGCAAAGAGGTCAGCTACTCGTGTTAGCGGCGACTCGGACCTCGCTGTCGACGGCCCGAAGGTGCGCGCCGGCCGTCGCACATGCTTAACTGGCACTGGAGCTCCCTTCCCTGCGCGTGGTGGTGTCGACATTCCATCTGACATTCTTTCGTGGTGGCAAGAACAAGAAGGGAATAAATGTTGGAAAATGAAGCCAGCTTTAATGCAAAAACTGCGAATGCACGAGTAAAATGCAGAAGCGTTGACGGAAATAGGGAGGAAAAGCCATGCCCAGCCAGTTTGCTCGATGACGTGGGTGGAGATGGCTAGGGCTATTTCGTGATGCGGAGAAAATGCCCACAAGTACTCCAGCGCAAATGGAGACGCCCACGCGTGATACCTAGTCAACCAGGTAGGCAGATAGGCAGAGGTTTCCTAGAACCTCCACCACCGGTGCTGCACGGCTAGACGCTAGGATTACCAAATGGGCATACCCACTGCTCGCTGTGCAGATGCGACATATTGCGCAGAAAGTCTCTGCCAGCAACAAGCTCGACCACAACACAGATCATACTTGTGCACATGGCTATCACTGATACATATTGATGTTGCAACTAAAAGTGGCGACAGCCCGCCGCAGGTGTCTGTGTAGGCAAGGATATGGAAATTGATATGTAAAAACCAGATGTAACAGAAAATGGCAGAAAATGACGAGCGCTAACTGGAATTTCTTTTGCTATCTCGTACCCTGAAGACATATCTATCGGTTGCACATCTAAGTGGCCCCCGTGGGCTGTTGACTAGAAAGCCGACATCTCATGGCCTATGCTGACGCCGCTAGTGGGGTAGCCATGTCACCAAAGAACATGCTGCAAGCACACAAGCCTTAGTTGCCTGCTGATCTGGTTGTGCATTCTGTTCACCTGATTAAACAGTTGTCACAAACAAGGGAAAAATCACACAAGCGGCTTGCATGGGCGTGCCGACGCCATCGTATGCCTCCCCCTCCATCTTGTCATTGCAGCCCAAAGTCGGGAGAAGAAACGGAGAGGAAAATGTGCAGTGTCATTATTGCACTCTTTTCGCGATACCTCGATCCGCTAGCCGTTTCTAGCCTCTTGCCGTCGTTGCTGGGTCTGCCAGCATAACCTGCGCTACTGAATCGTCTGCCTGGTCAGTCTGCACTGCTACTCACTCATCGTCACCTCTTCCTCCTGCGTCATCTGCCTCTTTACCTCTGTTCCTAGCTGCACTCGCGTCACTTCAAACACCCCGTCGTCCTCCTTCACTACCCTCCTGCATCTTCGTGTCCTCACAAAATGTCATACTGACTGCTTCATCCCTACTTCCTCACTACCACCACCACCCAACTACCAATTTCCTCTACTCTCTAACCCTAATACTAACCCATTTTCCATAATTTATCGTACTAGAATTACTCTGCTCGCGATGCGAGCTCGGCTGCTAGTCAGCATGGATTGACACGTCGATAAGAGCATCACGGCGAACCGGTCATTTGAACGTGTCGGATGGTTGTTGGTGCAGTAGCGATCATGGACATCTCCCATCTTGATGGCCTGCTCAGCGCAGGCGCTTCAGCGCTGGTTCGCTGCTGCTGGCAGCAGAATCGCCTGCTGCCGCACGCTTCTTGCGCGACCTCTTTGTTGCATGGGTGGTGCCAGAAGCATCGGCAACAATGGCCGTAAAGCGACGGAACCGTTCAGGAATACTGCCTGAATCACAGAGTGACTGGAAAATGAGCCTGAAGTTTAGAACTGCTGCGAGATCGCGGTTCAAGAGCTGAGACGAATAGGCCCGCCTGTATTGTGCCATGGCCCGCTTACATGACTCGCTTGTACAGCGGAGAAGGCCATGGCACTTCACAGTTGGGTTCTTCGATCTCTGGTAGGGCCGCGGGTTGGGAACATGCCGGAATGTCTGCAGCAGCAGACAATGCACCTGCAAGGGAATCAGCCGCTACTGCTGCAGTTGCTGCAGTGGCCTCTGTTTCATCCGATGGCATCTTCGCTGCTTCGCGTGCAGCCTTCTTGGCCAATTTTTCGCCCTTTTCTGCTGTTTTCCTTGCCTCTGTTGCTGCCCTCTTTGCTGCGTTGATCTTGGTAACCTCCTCACGTGTTTCCGAAATAAACACCTGCTTGATTACTTGCTTGTCTAAGCGCACATGGCCTGGGATCCATGATGTCCGCAGAGGCAAGCATTGGGGGGAGACTTGCCAAGCTGCTCATTCTCAATAAGCTGACATAGGCGAATGTATGCACGCAGATGCTTAAGTGTATTTACCTTGGCATCATAGTATCGGCTGTCTTTGGCGAATCTGTACTTGGCATCATAGGCATTAAGGACTGGTGCCAGCTTGTTGTAGATTGCAAGCATCGGTGGGGTGAGCATACTGAGATCAGGGTGCCTAGAGGCAACTGCCTGGCGGAGCTTCTGTGCAGGTATATAAACATACACTTGACATGCATTATTGAACTCAGCCTTGGACACATTGCCCATTGTACTGTGCAGTGTGTTTTTGCGGCTGCGAATATCAATCAATTTGGTCAGAATCCGCTGTAGGCAAGTGCCATAGTGCAACACAATGTTGTTCTTGTATGCTGTCATCAGCTCGGTATCCACGTATGTTGCTACTTGATTCATGTCATGTACACCATGTAGCTTGATATCGCCATTATGCAATAGATAATCATAAATATGATATCTAGCTACATCACCGAAATCTGCGCTCGACAGTTCTGACCTGTCCTTCCGGTTGACGAAATCCTCGGCAGATATGATAGTCTTCGCCTTCAGGTTGTGGTAAATGAATCAATAAATAAAACGAAAGAATCCCTTTTTCACAAATATTGAAGGGTCAAAAGCATCCTCGTCAGCTAGTTGATGGAGTAATATCCATCGTGCAAGCATGTATGTATGCTCTTTGATGATATTGACGCTGTGTACAAATTGCTCTAGGCGGGGCAACATAGAATCACAGAAGCCACTACCACCAAGTGATGTCTTTATGACAGTAGTGCTGCGGGTAATATTCATTTGAGAAATTCAGTAGGCAAGAAGAGAAATGATGCTGTTCAGTTTTGCTTTATTGCGTATGCATAGCATTAAGAACTTTTTATTAAAATTATCTGGCTTGCATGGTTCTTGGGGCCCTTAGCACTGATACAGTCTCTTGAATCAGTCTATACAGACTGGGTCCATTGTGGCCCAAATGCTACCATATGTGTGTCCATAAGACAAATTAATTTATAAACTAAATCTACAAATATTGCATAACCAATGGAAGAGCTATATGGCCTTATTCAACAGGTGCTCATAAATAAATATCCTAAGAGTGTTGCGCAGCTGGTGATGACCACCATGATGACACCATGGAAGTTATCAGGCCGACCGACAATGAGAGCAGCCCTTGCGCTGAACCAATGGAGATATATAGTGTAGACCTGTGACCACTACAATAATAGCTTGTTGCCTTGGTTTCAAGATCAAAAGGAGTTTACAGAGCAAGTTACCCAAACTCGTGTAGAAGCTCAAAAGAGTTTTATTTTTAACTAATTAAATAATTTCTAGCGGACGGTCGGACGCTTTTTGGACTATAAAATCTTATATAAAGGTAAAAGATGTGCTGACAACCCAGACTTCCAATTGTTTGCTCGCTGGCCGCTTGTTGCGCGCATTCTAAAGTCAACAAATCAGTTCCAGAAAAGCTCTAGCGCATGGTAGCATCGTGTGAAACATCACACCTTCTTCAGCAGCTTTCTGTTTGTGGCAATGCGCAGGCCGCAGAACGCTAGGAATGAAGCCGCCATAAAGCAGCCAGAGAAGGCAATCGTCGGACGGAAGTTCGTGCCATGGCCGATATTGTCCAGGATTGCGCTTGACGACGGAGCGCCGATCATAGTGCCCATGAATGTGGCAATGTAGAGCAAACCGATGATTGTCGCTATACGACTGACACCCCAGAGGTCGGCAATAATAACCGGCAGCAGGCTGATGAAGCCTCCGCAAAAGAACCCGTAAATGATGCTGCAAGCTAAAGTGGTTCCTGTGGCCTCAAACGGCAGCCACAGCACCAGCAGGCTCAGAGCGGCGACAAACATGCACACAAGAAGCGCGTTGATGTTGCCCACGATCACCGCAATCTGCCCAGTCACCACACGACCAGCAGTCGATGCAGCGTTGATGATGGTGACCAGATTTTTGGCCAGGGACGCATCCATATCGACGACTTTGAAAGCATACATAGGCATATCAAAGAACGGTGTGAAATAGCCCGTAGTCGAGAAGATGGCGCCTGCAAAGATGAACAAGAATCTCACATCATGCAGCACGCTAAAGTCAACAACCTTTTCGCGCGACTCCAGCTTGAGGCGATTGCGCATAAAGATGCTGCACACCGAGCAGACCGCAATGATGATGATGCCAGAAATGCGCAGCGCCCAGCCAGAGCCCAGCCTGTCGATCATGCTATTTGTGGCTGGTGTTAACCACAGGCCGCCAATACCGCTGCCAGCAACAACGATTCCTACTGCGAGTGGCCGGTATTTCACAAACCACTGCGAAGGGAACGACACAGCCGGGATGAACACCAGCGAGGCACCAATCGAAAAGACAATCCCCTGAGTCAACATTAGCTTCCAAACAGCGGTATCACAGAACGACGCAATGATGAAGGAGACCCCCATGATGACCCCGCCAACAAAGGAGACTAGCCGCGAGTCCACCCGCTCGCACAGAATCCCTGCTGGAATTCCAACTGCGTTCATTACGGCAAACTGCAGGGTACCGATCCATGCCAAGGTTGACGTTGGTTCCTCTGGAAACTGGTGCGCGTGATAGTATGTCTGGTATGACCCGTAGCTATTCACGCAACCCATAGAGAACATCATCATCAGACAGCCTGAGATGACAACGAGCCAGCCGTGCTTGCTGTCGACGGGCTGATCTTCATATGACTTGCTCTCCCACCATTTAGCCACTGGCTGCGTGGAGCCCAAGCCTGATTCCGAAGTGGACATGTTTCCTTTTTCGTCTGCAATATTATCCTGGGATTCAGCCATGCTTTCCAATATCTTTTCGTTAATATCAAAGCTCTCATCCATGACAGCGCTACTATTCATTTGGCGGATGGTTTGGTCGACCACGGATGCTGATGTGTCACTGTCACTCTTCGTATGCGGCATTGTGGAATAGACGATGTGTTGTAAGAAATTGATTAGTATTACTGGTTTAGAACGCAAGGTGGATGAAAGGAAATATAATTTTCTACATGGATGACTTCAAAAGCAAAACTACACGCTATTGCGATAGTCCGCTTTTTGTACTTTTCGCCTTATTGGTATATCCCTCACGACATGTACTCCGTGAGTCCGGAATCTGCAGAACTTTCCCACTTTTGTCCCGAGCGGCAGTTTCCTCCATAATGAAGAGGAACCCTCTGGAACCAAGTGCGCGAGTACGTATCTGTTGGGAAAACTGCGCTAAAGAGTAGCTATGGCCACGGAATTCGTCGATCCTCCTGCACGTCGCATGCACAGAACATCACCTCTCGGACTTCGGACTGAACATATCAAAGGTCACAAATATAATCCGTTGAATCGGCCCCGAAGTAGATGGACGTGCTGAGTAATACGCGCTAACTGCTTTGTCATCTATTTGAGCAATAGATATTGCAGATATCGGGGTCAGTTCGGTGGATGGCACACACAGATTTCAGGCCCCTCGTAGATTCACAAGTCAGTGAGTGAGCATGCAGCGATAGTCTGACAAAATATGCTTATGCTCATCCAGCGTGTTGACACTCGGGGTCGGGAGTCCCCCTGCGCCGCCATGGACATGGCCGAAACGCATACATGCAATGGCCCAGGTAGACCATCAACTTTTCTTCTTCCCTCGGCTATATTTTTGAGAAATTGCTTTTCAATATATACCCATTAACCCCCTATCTCCTAGGTTACCACAGTGCACCTCAAATCTCCTGCTTCTAAGCAAGGCAGTCGAGGGATTGAACCACCAACTCTCCCCTATTGATAATGGTCTCCTAGTATGCTTCTGTACGTAGGCAGTGCATGCACACAGAAGCAGGCTTTTGGTGTTTTCAACAAGTACCGACAAGCATGCACTGGTTGACAGGTGGTGCAAATGGTGTCAGCGAAATATATGGCCTGCTACCCAAAATAGGAATGCTGGGTCTATTAGACTCCACTATGACCTCCAGGTGTGGTTCTGAATACAGTCGATATTTTAAGCCATTGTAGGTACACATCCATCCACCGTCATTCACTTTTTCTACTCAATGAATGTTATTTATTCATATCCTCGACTAATGATGGTGGTAAAGGGCTGTTTTGTATCCGATGCGGTTTTAGGAAAGCTGCTGGCAATTGTCAAGTATGAAATGTGCTGATATTACGTTGTAGTTATATGGTGGTTTGAGAAGCACATTTGCTCCAAGGACCATTAACTTCTTGGAGTGCTATTTCCATGTTCTAGGTGAATGACTGATTAGCTACAACCTTGAATTAATGTTGATATCATAATCTTAGCTTTTTGGTTATTTACTATGTTTAATATGCAGTGATATGGAACAGCCACTTAGATTAAATGCCTGCAGACTAAAGTCCCTCTGTACATGTAGCTCCTGCTAAGAATTTAACCTATAAACTAAAATGACAATGTATCACTGTTATGTTAAATGCAATGGCAGGTTAATGCAGTGCATTTTCAAGCGATTCATGTTTGTCACCCTTCATCACTGATAAATGTTTGTGGTTCATGCCATCACTCACAACTCGCCGTTGCCAACAAGTGAAATGGCATAAATATGGAAGTGAGCTGTATGACACACGCATTGCTACCTATCTCCCCTTAATCTAGCCTCAACAAAACAATACGTCCACGGGTTTTCAACCAAGCTGCCTGGTTTCATTGCGACAGCTCATTTTATAATAGCGATACTCCGAAAATTCATCTGCTATACAGTGAATAGAACCCTAATAATGCGAATAGCATTGTTCTTGTGGTTCGATATTCACAAGATTTCGAGAACCCATTGATCAAGACCCTTAAGCCACAGTGTCCATTCATACTATTCTAGGCGACTAGCGCCACTACTTAGATAGGCACCCGCTCTTTCATCTGACGATTCTTCCTTCCTTCCTTCATATAGCATATTTCATACATTCAATATATCAAAATTAGACAATTTTACTCATCTCATTATTATCTATTCCCCTTTCAGTAGCCACGCTATCTGGTCCTGGATAGGACTATTTGTCGCTTCACTTTCTACTATTCCTGCTTTGTGCTTTTCAGCACTCTTTCATATTCCTCCGATATATATCCTTGGTGCTTCAGCCTGCTCCTCACTAGGTTATAAAGTGTATAACCCTCTAGCATAGTATTCCATCTAGAATTGTGATCCGCAGCCGATTCAGAAACAGTCAAATGGATACATTGCGATTTGGCAATCCGATTTCCAGATATATGATTTGCAGATTCAGCGGCCATAGATTCAGTGCCAATCGCAGCCAGAATGTACAAAGTTCATACACCACGACATGGGATGACATTTCACAAATAGCAGCCTGTAGAGCAATTTCTACTCTGTAGTGTTCATAATTAGCAGGGTTTGATAACGGGCAAAGCTGTTGGATAAAGTGTCAATTAGCTAGAAACAGCAACCTATTTAGTGAATGGGGAAAATTCAGGAA
>NW_024468421.1:0-22248 GCF_002104995.1 Linderina pennispora | reverse complement strand
AAACAAGCCCGTGATGTCCGCCTTGGCCTCCTCGAACGCCGAGTGCAGCTCCTGCAGCCGGCTGCGCACTGTCGCCCCGCTGGTGTCGCGGTGCGGGCCGTTCGAGTGCGCGACCTCGTGCATGAGCACGTGGGTGAAGAAGGCTGGGAATGTCACGTAATCCAGATCCGCCTTGCTCAGCACCTCCTGAGCAATCGGCCGCAGCACGCTGGCCACCTTGCCCTCCTGCACGTTCTTGATCATGGTCAGCTTGGAGCCCGCGCGTCATCGCCTCCTCGTCGTTGGGCAGATTATACGCCGCCGTCATCGGCACCGCCGTGTCGCCGCCATAGTACACCTGGTTGACCACCACGATTGGCGGCGCCACCAGCTCCTTGTTGCGGTACGATCCGGGATCGGCAGGTTCTTCTCGACCAGCTCCAGCTGCTGGTGAACTTGTCCAGCAGCTGCGTAGCAGCAAAGTCGCGCACATGCACCATTGACTCGAAGAACGCCTTGGACGAGAACAGCTCGTCCTCGTACGTCTCGTAGGGCCCCACAGCGGCCTCCAGCGCGCTGGTGTGGTTGATTTTCAGCCACGAACACCTCCGAGTCCCAGGTACTTGTTGCTCAGGAAGCCGCTTGCCGCGCCATGCGCAGGAACTCGCCAAAGCTCTTATCGCTGACCAGCGTGCTTGCCTCCTGCATCAGCCTGGCCGCCGGCGCCAGGAACTCCCGGTACTCGTCCGCATATCTACTGAGCACCAGCCTTGCACTTTTTTATCTCTTTTCACGACATCGTAGAACCCCTTGGCGCGCGCCTTGTCTTCTCGCTAAGCGTTCCGAGCCACAGTTCAAACTCCTTCTTATCCATGTCTTCCGGGATACACATTGGCCGTGATTGGCTTGGCTGTAGCGCCCGGCACAAATACCTCGTTGTCGAGGCTGCGGTCCCACGGCCCACGGGAACAGTTCGAACCAGTGTTTGCCAGATCTTTTGCCTCCTCGCTATCTGGCCTTGCCTGCTTGCAGCTTCTGCCGCATCGCCGGAGCGCCTGCCCAGATCTGCTTAAAGTACGCAGCGTTGAGCAGGTCCGAGACGTCTGCCAGCTTCACCAGTGCGCGCTTGTCGCCCTCCGGTCAGGTGCGAGAGGTCGGCGCGCAGCTCCGTCGGCCTGTAGTTGGACAGACGCTGCTTGACCGTGAGCCCGCTGGAGGACGCAGTGGAGAGGTTGCTGGTGACCATGAGGACGGACGTGACGAGTGCGAATGTCTTTCGGAGTGGCTGTAGCCCAAGCGCAAGGGGGTTGAAATTCGAAAGTTTGGAAAACATAAGAGACAAAGAGTGGTGGGGGGTGGGAATTGGGTGTGGGAATTTGAGGGTGGGAATTTGGGGAGGCGGGAATAGGGGGACTATTATATAATGTCAAACAGAAAAATACGATTGTACTCAGCAGGAGAGAGCCAGAATGTGATTGTTTGGTTTGCGTCATGAATGCATGGACGTGAGAAAAAAATATCCCTCAGAGCTTGAGCTTGAGCCTCCCGCAGCGGGCGCTTCCTGCGGAGCCATGTGCGCACTGGCCCGTAAACAACCACAGTCTGCCACGCATTGGTTGCTACCACATTGCCGATCGAATACACCCACAGCTTCCACTTGAAATCAGAAGGCAAGATGTTGTGCCCATCCACCGCATTGTACTTTTCGATTTCCCACCCTGGGCCGCCCATATCCCATCCCGACCAGCCTGTCTGGGTCGCCGCAGTTGAGCCGGAACGTACACGACAGCCTGCTGGGCGGTGCCAGCTGCGCATACGAAATCATGATAATTAGCCCCGCCACACCGCTATCAAGCTTGGGTTGGTGGAACCACGGCTTCCGGTGCACATACCCGTAGTTGACCAAGAACCCGTTGTTGATGAACATGTACATGATCAGGTATGTCATCATGGCCGCCTCGTAGGTTGTCCGCCCAGCAGCCCACCATTTCAGCACGTTCGTGTTCGATGCGTCAAAACTCGTGGCACCCGGGAACCACGGCTGCCTGAACAGCCACACCCACGCGCCCCACCAATAAACACCCAGTTGATGACAACGACACCAATAACTGACGACATGATCTCGGGCCCAATATCCGTGCCGTAGGGCGGAACGGCGAGAGGCCTCTTGGCTGGCGGCAGGAACGTGACCGTGATGGCCATGCTGGTAGCCACCAGGGCATCGATTATCATCCAGATGGGCTGCGACATGCTCAGCGCGAAATAAAAACTCACCAGCTTGGTCATTGTCATCGTGGTGCCATACAGAATCAGTGCGCGATAGTTGCTGAAGCTGCTAGCCAGGCCGGCTCTGCCCTGGAGCAAGAGCTCTACACACGAGTGCACCGACCGGTTGCTGGACGAGAACGGCGATACAATCGATGCCTCGGCATCCGACAGTGCCAGACCAACATGGGCCGCTCGCAATGCCCCGCAGTCGTTGCCACCGTCACCACACATAGCCGTGATACCGTGAACCATGTGCTGCTGCACGCACCGCACCTTGTCGTTGGGCTTCATGCGCGCAAAAATGCGCGTGTTAAGCAGGATCTCCGCCAGTCCACTGGTCGATTCCAGGTGCTGGAAGGCGGCGCTGGTCAGGGCTAGCTCTGTGGTCGGATATCCGTCGCTGCCAAGCTCGGTCAATAAAGGCCCAATGTCGGCCACCTCCTCGTCAGTGTCGACGTCAGTCCACACCAGCATATGCGTTTTCTTGTCCATGTCGCCAAGTAGGACCTTGCTGTTGGCTGGCACCATGCCGCACTGTCTCGCAATGTACACGCCGGTAAGCGCAGTGTCACCAGTGACCATGACCGTGCGAGTGGACCCATGCTTGAGCTCAGCAATAGCATCAGATGTGTCGTTCTTGAGCAGGTTCTTGAACACCAGCAGGCCGATCAGATCGCAGTTGCCCTCGATCTCGTCCTGGGTCAGATCCTTGAGCCCTTCCAGAGTCACATCCAGCTGCTTGTGCGCAATCGACAGAACATAGCAGCCCTCGCGCGCCAGCCCAGCACAAGTCCTGTCGTAATCCAACGGCACGGAAGCGCTGTTTGAGACCTGCTTGATGCGCTCAAACGAGCCCTTGACAAAGACATGCAGTTTTACCAGTCATCTCATCCATGACAACGACTGACATCGGACGCACGGGCATGGACAAACTCGAAGCGACGGACGACATGCAGCTTGCCCAAGGACGAGCCGCCAGCAGGGATGATAGTATCAAGGTACTTGGGGGCTGGATCGATCGTAGAGTTCGACGCACGGAACTGCTCGATGTCGACAGGGTTGCCGATTAGCTGCCCATTAAGATCGGTAACAGCATGGCAGCTGGCAACGGCTTGCTGGAACAAAATACTGGTGTTAGGCAAGGCGTTCTCAAATCCCTGGAAGGCATTGCCATCCACGCACTGGCCGCCGTAGAATTCCAGACCCTCCTTGGTCAGGGTGCCGGTCTTGTCGAAGCAGAATATCTGCACCTTGCCGGCCATCATGATGCGCTGCGGGTCGACACAGAATATGCGCTTCTTCTTCAGCCGATATGCCGCCATCGACTGGCCTGCAACCAGACCAGCAGGCAGTAGCGGCGATACAGCCTGTAGCATGCAAAAGTTTCCGTAAAAGAACACCGCTGTCGGCGACCCCTTGTACAGATATATCGCCATGCCCATGCAGAATAGCGCGTAGACGATCAGAATACTGAACACTACCTTGAGCTGCTCGTTGAAAATAAACGACAGCGGCTGCGGGAACAGGATCTTGCGCACCAGCTTACCCTTGTCGGAAGCCGTGCCGGTGCGGTGCACCAGCCCAAGCACGTGCTGGTCGGCCAAAATGTCGCCAGCCGATTTCTCGATCGCCTGCGCCTGGCTGATCACTGTGCCAGCATACAGCTGGTTGTTTCTTGTTGGCCTCGACGTTGAACGGTGTGTCATCATTATGCAGCGGGAACTTGCGCACGGGCAGGGGCTCGCCAGTCAGCGATGACTCGTTGACGACAGCATTTCCAGAAATCAGAATGCAGTCGCATGACATGTGCATGCCGGTGGTTAGCTGGATGACGTCGCCTGGGACAAGATCGCGTGACGATGCCTGCACCCAGTCACCGTTGCGACGCACATTCACTTGGTCGTCCTGCTCAGCCATGCGCTTGAGCCGCTCCTCAGACAGCTTGCGCACAACAGTACTGAATGTCATCGCCAGCAGCACAATCCCCAGATCGACAATGCCCGCCTGCCAGTAAAAGTCATAGATGAACAGCAAGAGCGCCAGAAGCTGGTACAATGCAATGAAGCTGGTGACCTCGCGCAGGAATGCAAAGAACCAGTTGGGAACTGACACCTCAATGAAGTTTTGCCCGACCAGTTCCATCCGATACTCGGCCTCTGCCGTCGATAGGCCAGGGCTGTTGGCGACAAGGTCGCTGTTCGTGGCTCCCAGATCAAAAGTGTACGGTGTGTACTCGCCAGTGGTCTGGTCAAGCACAAAGCGAGTGCACTGGTATGTAAAGTACTTGCGGCCGTGCGCGGTAATGTGCTGCCGCGATGTATTTACCCGACCACGTCCAGCCCAAATGGTGCTTCAGTATGTTGGCTACCCGGCGCACATTGTCGACCAAGAAGCTGCGCTCGTTTTGCAGCATTATCTGCGAGTCAATCTTGCGCTCAACACATACAAATGTGCCCTCCGCTGGTGCTGTCTTGATGCGGAAGAAGTTGCGCAGGCGGTGACGGAACACATTGCAGGTCACGACCATGAACACATACAGGCACCACATCACGATGAATGTCTGGTTGCCGAGCGTGCAGTCCCCCAGCGAAAGAACACAGGCCGCTCCAGGAGCGATTCCCGGTACGCTGCCGTAAAAATCTGCTGAAAGCGCCAATAGGTAGCCGAGCCAAACTACGCCCAGCGCCAGCAGTCCCCAGTTCATCGCTGTGCCAAAGACGTTGTTGCGATAGCCGCTCAGACGAATATTGCTGCTGCTGAATTCGCCTCCCTCATGATCGCCAACCGCAACCTTCAGTGCCTTGGTGTCGATGTTGGTCCCCGAATCGCTTGGACTAGCCTTGCTGTCGAGTGCACTAGTTATATTACGCTCGCTGAGTAGCTTTACCGCATACCAAATACCGAGCAATCCGACGTAACCGAGTAGAATCGTAAACACACATATCCACATGGGTTCGCGGAATGTATACATGAGCTGCGGCTCCTTCGGGCACTGGACCCAGACGCCCCGTACGCCAGACTCGTCGCGTGTGCGCCGCGGCCACTGATTTTCCCCAGATACCAAAGCTGCTTGGGTTGCTGATCTGCGCATCGGCATTGCATGCATCCCGGACCTGGTTCGTCGCGTTCCACAGGTGCAGCTGCGAGATAGTTACATTTTTAAGCAATGGGCATGGAATCAGATCCCTTGCCGCTGTCGGCACAGCACTGGGTCTCCAGCTGCAGGTACATGGGTTAGCCATGTTGACGTCGGCAGTGCATGAGTCATGACACAGGCCGTCATGGCATAGCACCTGGTTATCAGGGCATGTCACGGGACGCGGACATTCGGCGAGATCATAAACACAGATTGCGGGACAGGGTCTGTTCTGGTTCAGCTGCGCTGGGCACAGATCGCCATTGGCTTGATACTTGTTAACTACAACGTCAAGCAGCTATTAATACATGGCTATACTGAACACACCTGGTCTGCGCATAATGATGCTGGTGCTTTACCTGTATTCCACATGGGCTTGGCTGAGGTGGCCATAGCAATTGCGAGGAATACGAGCATGTAGACATTAATCCCAGCCACTGCTCTGCTTGGCCAGTCGCCATTATTTAGATATCGGTGGAAATACATGCAAATAAGAGTACAAATTAAAAACAATTTGGGAGAAACCTCGAATAAAGAGGATGGTGCACAAGCTGAAAGGAGCAAAGTGGCCGCCATGCTTCGGTTTTATAGACTACTTCTCTAGCTGCAGCCGCTGACACATTCCCAACGGTACCCACAAAGCACCAGCACCGTTGCAAGGCGCATCACTGTGCGCATTTCCCTGCAACTAGGGTATACTTCCAGGTAAAAGAAAAAATGACTACTCTCAGCGCCAATGGCGCCATTGCATGTCGTGGAATAGTGGATTAGCATTGCAGTTGCTTTGTCGAAAGACTGCGCGATTTGGGGACGGATCGCCCAGCTTGCTGCAGCCATCGCCATGTCAGGCAGTGATGCTGACATCTCTAAGCAATCTGACTAGTCGGATTATTAGATGGCATCCCGCCTACTCGGTGCCAACCAATGTGACCGCTAGAAACCAGCATACCCTTACCATTTGAGAGCGAGACGAAATACGCTGATACGCTGAGCCATTATTGTGATTTAGTATATAATGGTTTGTCGCAGCAGAAGTAGACCCTGACGTACTTGAGAAGTAAATTGCTATATGCAAGCGGCAAGGATCCTCAACAGTAGGTCTCTCTTGAAAACACTCATATATATAATAGTATGTGGTTTTACCTGGGGTCTGGCAATTTCTTGTTGTCAATCATGATATGAGCCAGCCACATCTCTATGTAAGATTTGATGGTCTAAAGGTGTCCATCTGTCTGCAAGAGCGCTTCTGATTGGCTAAATCGATTCACGCTTCTCTGAGCCCCACCACAGAGATGCATGATTCGTCTTGCAAGCACACAATACTTTGTTTTTGTTTGAGGTTACGAGCTATTAAGTTTGGTCGGGCTGTAGCACCCAAGTAAAGAATATATTGGAGAAAGGAGACAAACCAAGGTAGTCTTAGAGAGATTAATAGGGAGTTGGCGAAAAAAAAAAAAGGAAGCAAAGAGACCAAACCAAAGACTGGACCGATTCGAGAATAAAAAGGAAAGAATAGGAAAAGGGTGAGGAGAAGTAATCTAATTTTCTGATAGTTTTCTCACACAAGTCCTCCCTCGCACACACATTCATTTTTCACGCTATGCTAGCACCAGACGGCTTTGGGTTCTCGAAAAGACCGCCATCAAGAGCTTGTACAAGAGATATTACATGCCTGGGCAGAGTGCGCAATGCAGAGCAGAGTAGGCTACAGATATCGGCAGTCCTCACCTCAATTTGAGACATGCAGTGTTTGGTTCCGATAGAGGTGTGCTCACATTTAAGCTGGCAGGCTTTTAGTAGGGCATGTGGTATATACCTCATGTGCCTTTGGGCTCAGTTCTAGTGGTAGCCATGTTCCATTCGTCTTTTATGAAAACTGTTGACTAGTGGGTCAACAGTCCCATCATATGCACTTCTGTTCACCTTGGCATTTCATATTGATCCGTGTATAATACTAAGAGGATGTGTTCCGTAATGCAGAGTAATTGAATGGGAATATTGCTTTCGGACGAAGGATGTTGTATAACTGATCCTGATCCCTAGATCTACGCCACAGTGCGTACGCAAGAGTATAGTAGCTCTACTATATAGTTCAGTACACGCCAGCGCGTCAGCAGCTCTCCTCAGTTTCTTTACTGTCACTAGTTATATACCACGGTACGTTACCAGTATCATAACAAAGGATATATTAGTCCAGCAAATGTGGAAAAAGCGGCAGCTGATCCAGTACGCTAGCCGAGGGTACAGCATAGTGAACCCCCATGAAAAGTAGTTTAGGAAATGAAATACACACATGTCGGCAGGAGAAATGTCTTGCCAAAGAACCATGATAAATTCCAGGACTATCCTAGCGAGTAGAGCTCTGCTGAGCACTGGGTAAGGCCTAGTAGAACCATATAAAATACATACCCGCAAGTCCGATGAAGTTTGTCAAGCAGAACATAGTATTTCTTTCGTTTTTAATACTTGATTCAGCACCCAAATCCGAATCCGTGTGGTCACCGACCGCAATACACTCTGGCGTTGAGCCCAAGTCACAGCTGTGCATCAGAAACCTGAGTGCGGTGGCGACTACTCACTCAAAACAAATAGCAAGACAGAACCACTGCAGAACACCAGAGCCTCCTATACTCGACCAACCGAATGATTTTGTAAGCAGGTCATGATGCACTGCAAGAGGGCACATCTCGCCTGCTCGATCTCGATCTTACCACGCACAGAGCACCTAACTGCTGTCCGCAATAGTGAGCCAAAGCAGAAATGTCAGCACTAACCACATTCCTGACCTACCTATCACCAAGAGCAGGCTCTTTGAACTTTTGTCCTGGCTCAGCGAAGGATTCGTGTATCGCCTTAATGCTATGCAGCAAGCTATCTAGTCTGTTGCTATATCGGCTGCGAGCAATCCGCACCGATGAACCTGCTTCAGCCTCCATGCCTGACCAGCAATGACTGGCTCGAATCGCGAATGCGGGACAGCTGGTATAACAGGGTGTAGGAAAATATATTGTGTCACACTGGTAAAAGATGCAACTAGTTTGTATATCACATTTCGTGTGACAATACCAACCGAGTACGATCTGCCATACACATATACAATCAGCATGTGTAGGCTGACCCGGCTCCGGTGCATTGGCAGTAGTGGGTGCGGAGAGGGCGCTGTCGGCCATTGCTACTGCGTCCCCGACGTCAGCTTGGCGTTGGCGCTTCACTGCATTGTCGGGCTCTGCGGCTATGTCGGGCTGGCGCTTTCGCGGTGCATGAGCGGCAAATGAGGACATGGTGAATTATAAAAGTACAGGTATGCACCGGTTGGGCTAATGCGAGGACGAGCGAAGAGGAGAGGCACGAGCCAGTGCTACCCGCAAGAGGAAAGTGGTTTAGGCATAGTGGGATCGCTGCGACTGATGATCAGCATCGCGCTCGATGATTGAGCTGACGTCTATGCCAGCTCGAGAGCCAAGAATGCTGGCCCAAATGCGGTGGCTACTGCTGCCGCCAGCCCATCCCTGCTACTACTGCCACTAGCCTGCCCAGCAGCGGTCTATAAGACCAGAGCAGCCTGCTTGGTGCAGCACCGGATGCTGTCCATCTGCCCAGTATCCCCGCCCTTTTGCTCGTTTTCACATAGAATTGCCCAGCCATGTTTGTGCCCAGGACAACCAGCTCACGATACCGCCGCGCCATCCTCAAATACCTCCCAACGCTCGTTATCGGCATCCTGGCAGGGTACATTGCCGGCACACGGAACCTGACTCTGCAGGAAATCAGCCAGATAAAGTACGAGCTGTCGCAGCCGACGCCCCAGCCTGCGTGTGTGCCAGTCGATCTCGCCCACAACACTGCCGAGGAGGCAGAGCAGTTCTACGACGACTACGACGCCGGACGAGGACCATGCCAGCGAACAAGAAATCCTCGACCAGTACCACCCCCACGGCCAGAAGCCGGTCAAGGCTGCGCTGGTCGCACTGGTGCGCAACACCGACCTGCTCGGCATGCGGCAGACGATCCGGCAGATCGAGGACCGCTTCAACTCGCGCTTCAACTACCCATACATATTCCTCAACGACGTGCCGTTCACAGAAGAGTTCAAGGCAGGCGTCCGCATCCTGACCAGCGCCAACGTGTCGTTTGGCGAGCTCGACAGCGAGAGCTGGGGCATGCCTGAGTGGATCGACCGCGAGCGCTTTGAGGTGGTAAAGAGGACTGCGCGCTACCCGCACGGCGGCAGCGACAGCTACCGCAAGATGTGTCGGTTCCAGAGCGGGTTCATCCACAAGCACCCGCTGCTGGCCGACCTCGAGTTCTACTGGCGCATCGAGCCCGACGTCGAGTTCTTCTGCGACCAGGAGTACGACCCGTTCGTGTTCATGAAGAGAACGGGCTCAAGTACGGCTGGGTCATTGGAATGACCGAGTTCATGGACACGGTGGCGACGCTGTGGAACACGACCATGGGCTTTATCGCCGAGCACCCGGGAATGGTGAGCCCCGCCAACCTGAAGCGCTGGCTGCTGGACGATGCCGGCAACTACAACGGCTGCCACTTCTGGACAAACTTTGAGATCGTCGACCTGTCGTTCTACCGGTCGCCCCGAGTACGAGGCGTACTTCCAGCATCTGGATCGCGCGGGCGGGTTCTTCTACGAGCGGTGGGGCGATGCGCCGGTGCATTCGATTGCAGCAGCCCTGTTCCTCAACGCCTCGCAGACGCACTGGTTCGAGGACATCGGATATTTCCACCCGGCGGTGGCAAAGTGTCCGTCGGGCTCCAAACATTCGCAGCAAGTGCGTGTGCGATCCGCAGCGCTCCTTTGTCGAGAAGAGCTACTGCATTGTGCGCTACAAGGAGTCGAAGCAGATGGTGCTGGACCCAGAGGCGACCGAGCCTGTTCACACGGGACCTGTGTACATGGCGGTGCCGGTGGTGGGCTAGAATGGACGGCGGCCGTGGCTAATTGTTCCACTGACCACAAATAAAAAGACGCTTGGACACTGGGTCCTATTGCTACCGCAGGCTGGTTGTCGACGGCATATCATGCGCAGCGGCGGAAGCGGCGCACATTGTCTGTGCGGTGGCTAATTGATGCTGGCGGTTTATGACTGTCGCAGCCCAGCGCAATAATGAAGGCACGGCAGCGTTGGTTCGTGCGAAGCAAGCAGACCTTGGTCCAATCCGGCAATCCAGCCATTCCAGAAACCGCGTGCAGCAGATGCAGATGCAGATACGCATCCGCATTCTATCGCACTGGCAGTTCATGCTGGCGCAAGCCTTGGACCAAACAGAGCCCCAGGCAGGCAGGCAGGCAGGCTTGGGAGCCAGACAGCCGCGCAACGAGGTGCAAGAAAAACAGGGATTCCAGCCGACACCAAGCACACAGCCACGAAAAGAAAAGCCAGCAGCCCTACCCTCCCCCGTCCCTCCTCCTGCCGCTGTGCATGCTGCAGACTCCAGAGGCTGCTGCTCTCTTCTCTCTTTGCCCTTTAACTTTCTCGACTTTTTGACTCATCAGCTATGGCTATCGACGCTAGCCAGGAACCCCGCCATGTCGCTTGCACGCGACCCCCAGCCAAACATGACCAAGATAATTACACCGTTGCCTGCTCCTCTCGATATTGTTGCACCAGCTGTGTAGGACTAGCCGCCTCTTTCAGCAGCACTTCATGGATGGCCATATCTGCAATAGTTGTACTTGTAATTCTTGGTTGACACAGCATGGTGTCCACATTAATATTTATTTCACAGGCCTATATGCATAAGTTATTGGTGAGCGGTATCCGAGCCCTGCTGGAAAATAGACATGGCAGTGTTTTTGCCGCGGGCAATGGCAGGAATCTGCTCAACGCCAAATACCATCATATCGGTGGTATACCGGTATGCAGAGCTGAAGGTCCCCTGCGGCATACTTCGAGGTTGTAGTCGACTGGTGTGCCTTGCTGCAGCGGCATGCTGCCCATCGGCGATGACTGCGCCGACGGGACATTAGGGACCAACATGCATGCCTTGGTTATTCTTTTTGAGTGGCAGATCCACGGATGAGCCGTCGGTCTCGGTGGTAGTTATTGAGGCACGACCTTGGTCCATGCCCAGGCCAGCTAATGAAGCCGACAAGGTCGAAGACATGGAGGTGCCGCGGCTGCTGTGGCCGCTAACAGACTGGGACTGAGGTGTCGCTGCCTGCGAGTCTGTGGCTGGTGGCGATGGCGACAAACAAGGTTCGAATGCGCTGGCCAGGCTCGACGGCGAGTTGTCAATGGACACTTTACCAAGGCACCTCGAATACTCGTCACCGGTGGTGCCACCGAAGCACACAGGTGCTCTCAGCTGCGAGGGGATTGGCTGGCGCTGAAACGAGTGTGTGGCAGGGTTGGTTGGAGAGTCGACGGGGGCTTCGGCCACTTCCTCAACTAGGAGAGACGACGCAGTGACAAACTTTTCGGGGCTCCCAGATCGAGGCGGCGACGGGCTGTGCTCCCGGTTCTCGAGCGAATCGGCTGACTGCCGTACCGACTTACGCAGGCTGTGCTTGATTCGCGAAACCAGACCATCATCCTCGTCGTCCGCATCCAGGGCCATGGACAAATCGAAAGCCGGCGGCGGCGGCGACCCCATGCGCTTCTCACGGGGCGCCGATATGCCCAGCGGCGAAAGGCTGTTGACATCCTCGTGTTCGATGCCACGCGCACTCGCTGCAGCAGCAGCTCGCTCATCATGCAACTGCGCAACCTGCGGGTTGATGAGGCGGATGTTTTCGAGCAAGCGGAGCTCATCTGGGAAGCGCACCCTCTTGCGCGTGGACTGCGACGACTTTGGGTGCCGGGGCATGCTGCCGTTCTTTGATGACGGCGGCGTGACGGCAGTGCTGGCAAGCTTTGCCTCATCGACAATGACAGGCAGGGTCGAGCTGCGGCCAGCCTTGAGCAGCGGGCTGCCAATGCTCCTAGCCAGACTGGAGTCCAGCGAATCCTCACGCGTGTCGGGTGTCTCAGAGTTCGCGAAGAACATGTCGCCACCGCTGACAGCAAACGAAGATGCCACCGATGCAATGTTGTGCAGCCGCGTCGGCTTCGACCGCCTCGAGCGGCCAGCCTTCAGGATGCCGCCGGTCTTGTTTGCCTGGGGCGTCAGGTGCTGCAGATCAATGGCAGCATTCTTGAGCGGCGTTCCACTGCGCGGGCCCAGAGACCCATTGCGGTTGCTGGCTGCTGGCTGGAAGACCGATTCAGAGCTGGAACTCTCACGGCTCCGGCCGTTGTTAGGCGGACGGACCATGCGAGCAGGCGACTTGCTGATGGATGACGTTGATGATGTCACTGAGGTGATTGAGCAGCGGCGGGCACGTTGTTGTCTCGGAGAAGTTGTGAGCGAAACCGAATTGTGGCTGGCTCCCTTGATTTCTGGCGATAGCAATGGGTCCATGGCAGTGGTCTCGGGCAAGGACACCGAAGCTGGCTTCATGCCGACAGTCCCAGAAGATGGAGACAGCGTCGGCTCGCCCGCGGGTGGGGAAAACGACCTTGACAGCAGGTCCTTGACCAGGTCCATGGAATCCGAGTCCGTTTTCGGCAACCTCTTGATCGAAAGCGTTGGCGACGGCGGGTTATCACCAGCTGCTGCTTGCATCCCACCAAGAGCACCGGCCAGTGCGTGGTTGATCTCACGAGGGTCCATGCTGATTGAGCGACGGCTGAGAGCTTGCGCTGGGTTCTGCTTCTTCGTCAGCGCGTAGTACCGATTGGCGCCCGGCAAACCCTGGCCGTCAGCACCAAATTCTGATGATGAGCCCTCCTCTAGTTCAGGGGACGTGTATGAATCAGGACTCGTAGCGCGGTTCAATGGGTGCTCAGTGCGGCGTGGGCTCGGGTCATTGGTGGTGTTGCCGCCAGAGCGGGCTTCCTCCAGACGCCGGCGACGCCCCTCCATAACGATGTTGATTTCAGAGCTGACCCGGCGCATCGTGCCTTCAGACAGCCCCAGACGCGAGTTCTGCACTGTATTCGCAATCAGCTGCAACGCATCAAAACGCTGGATGATCGACTTGTAGCGCTCCTCGAGAACCTCCTCCGAGTCAATGTCAAGCTGCTGGCGCGGGGACTTTTTCGACGGGGACGGCGACCCAGCGGCACAGGACCCTTTTAGAGGCGAAGCCAGGGCAGCCGGAGACAGCGGCTCTTGCTCGCCGCCGAGGCCCATCATAGCACGCTTCTGGCGACGGCTCTCCATGCGCGCATCGACCTCCATCTGCTCGCGTTCAATATCTGCTGCCCCATCAAATGCGAACCCGCTATCATCGACCGCATCGGACGCACCAAAGTCAGCGGCAAATGGCGGCGGTGGCAACGGAATCTGTGGTGGTGGCGGCGGCGGCTTTGTGCCAGCGCTCCCTGGCGTCGATGCTGCCAACGGCGATCCGTTGCCGGCCACATGCTCGGCTGCTTCGCAATGCAGGGTCTCAGGGTACGACTTGTCCAAGAATGTCCACTCGTCGATGCTGTTCTGCTGATCTACTGCTCCAGGAGACCCTTTGTGGCCGCTAGCAATTTTCTTCACGCGCTTGGCGTGCTGAACGAACCTGCCCTCGGTCGTCTTGACCCAGCCGCTGAGACGGCGCAAAACGCCAGCCTTGTCGTCATTGGGCGATACTGAGACGCTGGCTGAGCCTGAGGGCGCACTGGCGTAGGCCAGGGACGAAGACTCCGACGACTGGGTGCTAGGCGTGGATGTCAGAGAGCGGGTGTGGCCAGACGATCTGTTCCCCTTCAGGACTAACGGGAACGGAGCCGGCGGCTGACGGCGAAGCTTGGCAGTCAACGAGAACGACCTCTGGTGCGAGGATTTTTCTGTGCTCTCAGAACTGGCTTCCGCCTGATACTGGGCCTGTCCTTCTGACGACGTAGAAACATTCGACGACGATCCAGCAGCAGCATGCGAAATTGGGGACAGCAGTGCCGGTGGCAATTGCACAGCAGACGGCATGTCACTAGGGCGAGCACCAAAAGTAAAGCCGGGAATCGGCATCTGATCGGGCTTCACCTCGGACCGCCTGGGGTTTCTTGGCGAAGCAGCCCACGACCGGATATCACTACGGCGACGACGGATCTGTCGCTGCTGCTGCAAACTCGAAGCGCTTGATCCATCAACTAGCTCGAGCGCCGCCTGCTCCATGTCCCCTTTCCCATTCTCTGCTGCGCGCAGCTTCTCTTCAAGCACACGGATACGGTCTGCCTGGACCGCTGCCAGGGACCGGAATGACTCGGGGGCCACGCCAAAGCGGATAGAAACGCTGCCCGACTGCGTAAGTGTATCCGAGTCCTTCAGGTCCTCGAGCGGGCACATGTTGAAAGTTTGTGATGATGAGCTCTGGCCCCACACATTGCAAGACTCATTTCTGAACCGCGACAGTGCCGACGATTCCGACTCGCAATCGCTGTCAGAAACTTTGGCTAAGCCAACACTGACAGTGAACGTGCCGTCGATATTCTCGCAGCCATCAATGCGGTTAACCACTACCGACAGGCACTGCGTACCGAGGCGGCTGCGGCTGCGGCGAATCTCCAACTGCCAGACAACACCGTGCGCTGAGATTGCATCGCTGACTACACGCACATGCCCGCGCTTGCGGCCGAGCTCCATGACATCTGGCACTTCAACGCTGGCGTAGTGCCAGGCGGGCATCACCTCCTCTTCGATCCGGGCTACTTTGGGCAGCGGCTCTTCCCAGTCAATCGGCCGTGCCTGCTCGGATATCGACAGCAGCTCGAGAATTTGCTCGCGCTCAGCAACAGTTTGCGCCGGAGACAGCTCCTCGACCATCATCTGCACCATCTTCAGCGTTTCGTCTAGATCGTCGCGCCACGCAGCACACTCGGCAATCCGCTCCTCCAGTGACGACTGCGCGTCGCGGAACGCGGTCTCCACTCGCTCGGTATCGCGCAGCAGCTGCTCGTCCATGGCCACCTGGGCCTGCGAGTACGAGTCGGCCAGCTCGCTAACTGCCGAGTCCAGCAGGGCGTTTCGATGCCGCGTATCCTTCAGATGATTTACAAGCTTCACTTGCATGAGCTCGATCGCCTCGAATGTATCGTCGTAGGCAGCTGCCAGCTTGGTGATGGCGTGCGAGTGGTGGGCGGTGCCTGTGGGAACATCAATGCTTGTGTCAATGCAGAGTTCGCAAATAGCCAGTTCGCACGACTCGCACCAGTAGTCATTGCGCATGCCTGGGTGTACTGAACACCGGTCACTCTGCATAACTGTGCCGATATTCTCGGCGATCTGCGACGCCCGGGTTGCTGGGCTGTATATTTCAGGGCTCGATGCGCTGGGCGCGGCCTGTGTTGGCGGCGACTGGCTGAGCGCTGGCGGCGAGAACGAGAAAGACGTGGACTCTGGGCCAACCATGGCCGTAGCAACAGTAACTACGGTGGGGTCGGGGACAATGGTGGGCTTTGTAATCGGCTTGAGTGTAGTGCGTTTGCCTGGCTCATTTGCAGCTCGGTCGTCGGTCAGCGTGTAATTTGACGCCGGCGACGCCACTGTCGCCTCCTGCAGCGAGCCAGCCTTTGCCAAGCGCTTTAGCGACACTGCCACCTGCTCTCCATTGAACGTGCCGCTCGAATGCGCGCTGCCAGCGTTGGCCGACGACACCTGTGGGCGAAATCGCTGTTTGCCAGAGTGTTTAAATGGACGCATTTCAGACAAATTGGGGGAAACCGGTGGGGAGGAGAAAAAAGGCAGAGAGAGGACAGAAAGTGGTGGGTGAGTAAGACTAAGGTATACGGGGCCATCAGAGAGAGATTTTTGTTGTTTTTTCGCCCTGTGCCGCCAGCTGCTGGAGGGCTCGGGCAGATGCGCGAGAGGCTCGCATGCAGCAGCGGATCGACAGTGCTAGGGCTTGCGGGAGCGGCATCTGCGAGTGGTGTGTGCTGGTGGCCATCGCTGCGGCTGTCGGTGTTGGAGCACATCCGACACAGCAGCAGGAACAGCCGAGAGACACGGGGCATGTTTCTGTACAGGAATTACTGAAAATGATGTGTATAGTAGTGACAATAGGAGGGAAAGTGGGGAGGGAAGGGAGGGGAATGTGGATACGGCTTGGTCAACAAGCACGATGGGGATGCGATGAGAAGCTGAGCAAAAATGAGGAATGAAGGGCGAAGGACGAGCAGCAGTAGAATACTGGCTGAACCACACCAAGGGAGCTCAAGGCAGCAGCCGTTCTTCCAGGAACTGGCAAAAATAAACAAACGTCCGACAATGCCAGATCAACAGTGGCCTGCGTTCTATAAAGGGGCGCCACTTGCAGGTCGCAGCAAGTGGTGTTAGCAGGTCGCGAAGCTTAGAAAAACAGGTGTTGATGGTTTTAATGGCAAAAATAACGCGGGAAGGTATATGTCGAAATGAATATCAAACAGAAAACGTGAGGCGTGAAATGTGAAATGCGAAATGTGGTGTGTGGGAGCGGTGGGGCAGCGAGTAGGTAATCTGCGAACGCACGTCTGCTCTTAACAATCAGTTGGGAATGAGCATGAGCGGCGGCGGGCGTATATGGACTCGCTAAAGGTGTGGAAGGCGGATAGAGAAAGAGACGAGGAGATCGTTATTTGAGTTTTATACATATCAGTCAGAGCGCATTTCATATAGGAGTTGGAGGCTTGCATAAGAAGGCAGAGGCAGAGGGGAGGAGATGGAGCAGCCGGAGACATCACAACAAACAACAAAAGGACGCCATGGAATTCATCTACTTACCCCATTCCAAGCGTCCGGCCGGCAGCGGGTTGTTGCAGCTGGGGGCAACACGCCTGGCATCGTTTGCTTGACACGGCCACCGACTCGAAGCAGAGTTGGCACGAGACTATCTGCGGTGGCGCGCCCGGGGACCAAGAGGTGCCAGGCACCGGTGCCATCGCCGACAAGATTGCGCAGCTCCTGGACTGCCATTGTCGTGTTCCAGCGATCATCCGAGTCGGGCACACTTGGCGTACTATCCACCGTGCCCTCGCCATCAAGCGTTGGCGACCGGATGCTGGCAAAGCCCTCAGGCTCGAGCACCGGACTCTTGAATGTGAACTCGTCCGATACCATTCCCCTGACCGGGCTGTCTGGCCGCGACTGTGCAACAGACGGTGCCAGCGCTCTGGCGATTGACCCAGACGGAATGCGAGGCATGACCTGCAGGGTGCCTGTCCGCCGGCCTGCTGCCTTGCCCAGCACCGACTTGCGGCGGCCAGATGACGATCCAACATCACTGCCCTGGGCTCCTCGCTGGGTCGACACAGACCGCTTCAGGTTCAGCTTCACGACATTGTCATCTGGATTCAGTGTTAGGCCGAGCCCAATAATCGGCTTGGTGCGTGTGCCAATGCCGATCGAGCTGGTGCTGGTCAGCCGGCGGGTATCGACGCCGATTGCCGGCCGACCAACGCCAAGCGCCCTGCGTCCGCCTACAACCGGCAGCAGCGAGGTCTTTGACGGGATTGTCAGCCCAGACGCGTTTGTATATGGGTCCTTGCTTGCTGAGGTCGGCCTGCCAAACCCGCCCGACACCACAGGCATGCCACCCACCGTCACCACCCTCCGCGGCTGAGCCAGCGCAAACCCCGAGTGATTCATGGCCGGAAAGTACACGTTCTTCGCATCATCGTCATCGGGCAGTGTCGCGTCGTTGTTGGGGAACGTCAATGCCTTTGTGCGCGACATATACACCGGCACCACGATACTGCTTTCGTCAGTGCTCTCGGACGTGCGCGCGTCCTGCTGCATGGTCGTGGCCTGCGCGTATATGGGTGAGGCGGCAGCGACAGGCTTGAGTGGATACAGCGTGGTGAATGCTGTGGCAAATGGCAGGACACGGGTGCGCGTGCTACTGACGCTGGCGCTGGTGCTGAGGCTGCTCTCCCGCTTGTGCCTATAAGGGCGCGCCGGCGGTATGCTGGAGCCATGCTTCTGCTGTCCACCGCGCCCAGACAGCCCCGCTAGGCCATTATTAGTGTTCATAGAAGACAGAAAGGGAATACCAAGACGAAGTAAATAAGTATGAAACGCTGCAAACACTGGAGAAGAAAGGAGAAGCGGGGATAAGCCGCGCATGAAAAAATTTTGTGCATAAAGCGCTGTCAAAAGCGGCTGCACCAGCAGCAAAAAGGCAGCCGGCTGTGAGCGCTGAGTACCAGGGATGCCTGGGGCCGCAAAGATTTGCGCGATTACTATCTCGGAAACCTGGGCCCACCACCAGATTCCATATTCTCTTCCCCCTTCTTTGTCGCAAACAGCCTCAGCGTCAACAGAATACCAGCACATAGCGTGAATGTAACTGATGATGCATAGGCAGTAGCAGAGAGGAATTGTATCGTTAAATAGAGTCGAGATGAAGTGCAGAGAGACATAAGTGGTGGGCTTGTCATTACAAAAAGTCGAAAGTAGTGGAAAGGATGGTGCGGAAGTAAGCAGGGAGAACGACCGGAGGATGGCGGGTTCTACACGCTAGCAAGCTACGGGCTGCCTCGTTTGTGCTTGATAGCAAAGCCCATTCTTGGAGCAAGAACAAGGATATCCCGCATAATATTCGCGATAGCTTGAATGGAAATTCTACAAGCCGAATACATGTATGTCTGCGGTGTGGAGAACAAAAACACACCAGCCACACAGAATTCGGGGGAGGAGATGGAGCTGTTTATGTTTGGTAAAGAATAGCACCAGCGGCTCTTGCACCTGCGTGCCGGCTTCGCTTGGGATCCGGCGGATGCGAGCCCGGCTCCATGGCGTAGGCACGAGCCAGAGCGGCTTGAGCGAGTCGAGCCTCCCCACACGTGATTTTTCTGGGGTTTAGTTGTTGGACGAATGGGGAGCTGATGTCCGAGACCAACAGAAATGATGTAATTTTCTGCAGACTAAAAGGGCGCGCGAAAATAAAATAAAAAAATCTGGTACGAACTCTTCTCAACTTGGCCTTGTTTTTTTTTCGCCCTTTTGCTCAGTCCATTTCCTGTACTATTTTGTTCTATTTCTCAATAATGGAGACGCATAAGCGTAGGACGTCAAAGCTGTCCTTGGAGCCAAACCCCTTTGAGCGCAGTTTCTCATTGGCGCATGCGGACGAGTCGCAGTCAGGACGGAGCTCGGTTGGCAATGCCAATTCGTCCAAGCCAATAACGCTGCCGCCGGTAACTGCCATAAACAGCCCGCTTGGCCATGAGGGCGTATCGGCAGCATGGGGGCGGGACTCGCTGCGCAGCGGGCCTTTATCTCCAGCAATGCTGGGCGGACCCGCAGCACAGACAAGCCGTGCACGCATAACACCACGGCTGGGCCTAACGGACCCCACCCTGCACACGGGGCTGACGCCGTTCCTGCAGGGCGAGACACACCCGACGGTCAGCAGTATCCTGGGCACCAGCACCATCGACGGATCAAAGCCGTCGCCGGGGTTCCAGGCGCTGCTGAGGGCGGTCAGTGGCAGCGAAATAACAGCGACGCCCGGCGGCACGCTGCATGTGAAGCCATTACAAAACATATCGGCGTCAGTCACAGCTACGGCGCTGCAAAGGTCACCCAGGACCAATGATAGCGGCGGCAGGGAGGAATCTGCAGAGCGCATCGCAGACGCAGGTGAATGTGACCTCAGCGACATCACCGGCTACATTTAAACATGACGTAATTTCCATCAAACCACCCTCGCCGCCTGCAATCTCGCTGTCGACTATACCAGAGCCACAGCCCAGAGCAGCAGCCGGGAATCTGTTGCCACCGCCGCCGGGGCTTGCCCCGATAGCGGCTAATGTTCCAATGGAACTGAGTAGTAAGAATATTGCAACGGCAAAGCCTGCTGCGTCCAGCAAGCGACGACCCATGGATCCTATACTTCAATCGGCGGCTGCACCCGCAGTAGCAGCAGCATCAGCACCAAAGGCGCCACCCAAAACGGCCAAGCGCAGCCGCGGGAAGGGAGCCAAGGCTCCCGTGCCGCCAAAGGGACCGGCGGCAAAAGAGTCGGCAGCGAGGGCGCCGGATGACAGTGGCGACGGCGCACGGGAAAGCATCGCGGAGAAGCGAGAGTGTGGACCCTAAAGGCGGAGAGGACGAGAAGCGCAAACAGTTCCTGGAGCGCAACCGGATAGCGGCGCTAAAGTGCCGGCAGCGCAAGAAGCAGCAGCTAAACGAGCTGCAGCAGCGACACGACTACATGGTCTACGAGAACGAGCGGCTGAAGAACGAGTACCTGCAGCTGCGCGATAAGGCGCTGCACATTTAAGACGCTGCTGGAGGCACACCGGGAATGCGCGGTCGCGCAGGCCAACGGCGTGTTTGGGATTGACAGTTTACCACCCGGGACACCCAACATTTCATCGCAGCCGATCGTATTTGCGCTCCCCGATGGGGTGCAGAGCGAGAAGCTGAAGGAGATAATCTCGGCTATTCCGCCCACGTCCAACGGTGTGCCCATCAGCGGCGTCCGACGCGGTGGCAGGAAAGCCGTTTATGATGCCGGTGCAGCCTGGCCACCAGCAGCAGCAGCACAGCATGCCGCCCTCCGCCTGGCGCTATGATGCAGGGAATCCAGGCGCCGCTGGTCACACAACATGGGCCACCGGGCTTCCGCCCACCAATGGGATCGATGCCGCCACAAATGATGCCACCACCGCCACAGCCAACGGCTGCCGCCATGTCCGGGATGGTGGGCCAGGCACCGCCATTGCAGGGCATGGGTCGGCCGATCCCGCAGCCACAGCAGCGGGTACTGCAGTTTACGCACCAGCCGCAGGCACAGCAGGCTGTGGCAAATGCTCCGCCGCCAGCCCCTCTGCCCTCCTCTTCCACATAGAACGCGCCTCACAATTCCCAAAATAAAACGTCCAGTTCTTTCGAACACTGGCGGCTTTTGAGTCCTCCAGACACTGTGACGATTGCCATGGCGCATGTGAGGTGAGCTGTGCTCTATATGCATCCAAGGCCAAGTAGCAAACAGGTCGGGTCTAGCTAGCTTCAGCAGAATAAATGATCAGGCATCGCCGCAGCAAATGGCTATATGCATCGCTCTTATGTTGGCGTGAAAATGCCATCAGCGAGGCTCTCACACATATACGAGCTCCTGGCTCGCAAACATACATGCTCCATGCACAAAGCCAGCAATATTGTGATGGCAGGGATTGCAAGTGCAAGAATTGATATGGCTGTAGTTTTATCCGTTGTCTGGAGTACGTGTAATGAACATTCTGAAGAGCTAGCTGGTCTTAGCCTTGGCTGCACCCCGGGTGATTGTTGACGGGATGGTTGACACAAACACTGTGGTGATGGCAGCGACAGCGATGGCGCCAATGAGGTAGCATACGGCAGCGCCTGAGAGCCAGTAGACCGAGCACGCAACATTGGGCCCAGCGCCCGGCCAATCTGGCCCGCAGACCGAAAATCGCCCAGCCGCTTGCCTGTGTCCTTGGGGGCCATGCCCTGGCTACCTGCCAGCGAGACCATCGAGTTCAGGCAGTTGACAACAGTGGCCGAGGCAACGCAAAGCCAAACGAGCCAGCCCACAGCCACCACGAGGGTGCCGAGTAGCCTGTGGCCTCTGCCTTGAAAGCGCAGATGGCGATGGAAAGCAGGCCGAGTGCGCAGCCAGCCATGCCCTGGGCAACCAGAGCCTTGTCGCGGCTTCCCGACCTGCTCTTGACTCTGCGCACATAGCCGCCCTGGATCACCGTCGACACAATGCCGATGAAGCCAAGCAGCTTGCCCTGCTGGGCATTCGAGAAATCAAACTTGTCGTGGGTCAGGAACGTCAGCGTGTACTCCATGCCCGAGAAAAAGAACAGATAAGCGAAATGCGTCCAGTTGAGCCGCCGCAGCACCTTCGCAACATGCCGATCGCCCGGGCT
>NW_024468420.1:0-22499 GCF_002104995.1 Linderina pennispora | reverse complement strand
ATCGTTTCCTGCGCCGCTACCGTTACGAAACTAGAGGCGATTACCCTTACCACCACGACTGCGTCCACGACCACGACCGCGACATGGCCACAGCCATTCTCCTGAGTAGGCTCCGTCCCATGGTCACTATCATACACCTTGTGGCCAAATGGCGAGCCACTTAAATGCATCGCGCTTTCTGGACCTGGCTGTCGAAACGAACCAAATCTGCTCGAACCGACCGGCCGTAACCATATCTGGATCAAGCCTCTAGTTTCTCCCAGATCTTTGGGTACTCTGGCTGATCTGGCGACAAATCTCCACCGCATTCCATCATTCCTACCAGCCCTGTCGAACACAGAAAGTGCAGCAACTCTGACCTGATACACACGGCCATTAGCCAGTCTCAGGCCGGCATCAATCTGGTTCTGTGCCTCCTTTCTGTATATCTCCTGCGGGAACCATCTGGCCAGGTCCTCCAGCAACTGTGTTGGTGTTGCGTAACGGCGCCTGCCGACGGTCTCATAGGCAACCCCAGAAAGCTTGCGCTGCAGGCACTGGACGATGATGTAGTCAGGGTAGCCTTCAAGAAAATCATGTACGTAGGCGGGCATAATACCGAGCCAGCTCTCGGATGACATGCCGTCGAGTTTGCCAGAGAATGCCGGTGCTAGCCTAAAAAAGTTCAGAATATCGCGTGGATATTTCATTTTCGAGTTGTCGTAGTCACAGTTGGTCTTGAAGAAAGGCTGAATGGTGAGTGACAAGAAAGATGTGAGCTTGATGGTCCAGGTCGTACCAGGGCAGGCTGGGTGCCGCTTGGAGGTTTTATAGCCTCACCCCCGCTGTCTGGCTGGCCAGTCGACGGAAGCCTCCACGTTACTTTGCTGTGTCGCTCATGCCGAGCCTATTTTAGCCGCAGTTTGGTAAGCTCGCCTTTGGTTGCATGTGCGGCATATCACCTTGTCTGAGCTTTTATTCACTGAGCTTAGACCAACAATATCATTACGATGTCTCAAAGAACGAGACAAGGTTCTTGACCGACTTGGCTGGCCGGCCTGCTGCAGGCTTGCCTGCTAGCGGCGACCCAGGCGGCTTGTTCAGGAATGCTGCCCGGTTCTTTAGCACCGCGATGTGCCCAGTGGGCTCTTGGGCTGCCTGGCGAGTCTGGCGTATTCAAAACAGGTGTGCTTTTCTTTTTCTTCAGCCGTGCGCGCACCTCAGCTAGCGGATCAGCTGCCGCAGACTCTGTCTTTTCTACGGGAGGCTTCGGGCTGGAGTGTCCGGAGCTGGCCGCGGACGACAGGTTGGGTGTAGAGGCGGTCGATCTGGGGCTGCTGGTAGACATCGACTTGGGTGCCAGCACTGACTTTGGCTCAACCTTTGGCTCAACCTTTGGTCTTCCTTGGCCACGAGCGTTGCCTCAGCCTTGGGGACTTCAGGGGTTGCCTCAGCCTTGGGGACTTCAGGAGTTGCTTGGATCTTGGGCGCTTCGGGTACTGCTTCAACCTTGAGCACTTCGGGTTCTGCTTCAGCCTTGGGTGCAGACACCGCCTCCGCCTCTCCCTCTAGCACGCTTGGCTCATCAGCAACAACAGCAGCAGCAGATTCGGCTGGTGGCGTGGTAGCAGTCGTGTGGGCAAAAGTGCGTGGAGGCTTCAGTGGCGCGGCCGCAACCGCAGGCAGCTCGGATGCAGCGACAGGATCAGCAGCCGGCAGTGAATCAGCCGACGCAGGGGTATGGCCAACCGGCGTTGAGCCATGCTCAGCAGCAGCCGCTGACAGCACGGGGCTGACAGCCGGCTTTGCAAACTTGGCCATGGCGACCGACTTGACCTTGTCGAACAGCCCGCTGGCTTTGGGCTTGGCAGCCTGGGGCTCGCTCTGGCGAATCGCGTTCTGCTGCTCCTCCCGCAGCAGGCGGTCGTTGGTCATCTCCAGCACCTGGTCGATCTTGGTCAAATCAACCTTTCCGTCCATGCCAGCCTCGCTCGGTGCCTGCCACTTTTCCTGCTCGTTCAGCAGCTCGCGGTTGTACATGTCCATCTTTTGCAGCAGATCCTCCATTTCATTGTCTGACAGAACCCGCATCCCGTCGTCGACGTCCTCGGGCAGGAGCTCAGCCGTTGCAGCCAATGCGGCGTTGTTCGAAATGTACATCGACCGGCGGTTGTTTTGGGCTACAAGTTTCTTGCGGTTGCGGTCGCCTGCCCGGCGCACCAGCTCGTCAATATCGAGCTGCGTGTCAACAGGCAGCACATCCGCCTCCTCGGGCACCGCAGCGAGTGCTGGAGGTGGCTGGGTGGGCGGCTGGGTGGGCGGCTGGGTTGCCCACAGGTCTGATTTAGCCGCCGGTGTGGTTGGTGTGAGCTGTTTGTTGTACTCCTCCATACGACTCCAGCATATCGTCGAGGGTACTGGCTGGCATCGACTTCCAGCTGTTTCTGCGCCTCCTCCGAGGGCTTCGTCGACTTGTAGTAGTTTTTCAGGGTTCTGGATAAACCGATGTGCGCTGCTTTGCATACTGCGCCTTGGCATTGAACAGCTGGTCGTCGAACAATGTGCTGTAGCGGTTGCTGTCGCCCTCCAGCTTGTCCCATGTCATGTCGTAGATGGACTTTACACGGGCCTTCGGCTGTGGCACAGCCGACTTGTTCATGTCGCTCTCGCCCAGGTCCATGTCCTGGTATGCTTCTAGAATGGTCGATAGCCGAAGCGAATTGTTGCTTTGCGCACCGATGCTCTGCCGCACATCCCACCCATTGTGTGAAGTGTCGAATGCATCGTCAAGGTTGTTGCTGGGTGACACGCCAAACTGCGCGTCACTCGGCATTGTCTGCAGCTGCTGCTGCCCTTGTCGCAACAGTGTGTCCATGGACAATGGCGACGCTATGGCGTCGTCCGGAGCACCCAGCGATTTTCTTGAAACGGGAGGCGACGCCAGCTGCACGGTCTGAGCGCCATGGCTTGGAGATTGTTTGCGGCCAGCCCGCTGCCAGCGGACTGCGGCGGAGGAGTAAGGCTGGGTGAACAAAACTTTGGCAGATCGGTGGCTGCCCTGACTGCGCCACAGCTTCTGCATGCGGCGTCCCACGCACATTGTCGGCTGGCATTGGGTGTGGCCACATCGCTGAAGGCCGACGCCGGGCTGGAGGCGACGCTGGTGCGCTGGCTGGGCTTGCGCCGCACCATTGATGTCCGCCGCGTCGACCCAAACACAGCGCCCTCGACAAAGTCCATCGACAGGCTCTCCAGGCCGTCCAATGTTGTGTGTGCACTAACCGGCAACGTGTCCCTGCTTTCCTTACCCGGCCCTGATGTGCGCTCCGTCTTGCTGTAGATACCCAGGCCGCTGGTGGTCTCCTGGTGGTTTACCGGCGTTGTCGGCTGGCTCATTGACATGTGAGACGGGTACGGTGAAACATAGTCCATCTTTGACTTGAAGCCAACCTTGCTTGCACTGTAGAGGCGTGCCGGCTTTGGGGGTGGTGTTGCCGCATCGAATGCAGCTGATTTGGCACTCGGTAGCGCCGATACGGCAGCTCCTATCGCATCGGGCTTCTTTGTCGGCCGCCCACGGCGCATCGGCACAATCGCATCCGAGTCCAGCTCGGTAATCGCGTTCTGGTCCGCAAAAGTCGTCGCAGCTGGCGTCTGCTTCGCCGCATACCGCTTTGGTTGATGCTGCGCGGGAGTCCCCTGACCTTGAGCTGTTATTCGATATGCTGTGCATCATAGATGTTCCAGCCGGCGACGATGGAGGGCTAGCATAGATGTCTTCAAGCATACACTGCTCGCCGCGCAGTCCGCATACATATGCACACAGCGTGTAGATTGTGCAGCGCTCGCGCGGCTCCTCCCGCATGGTGATCTGGAAAATGTGCTTCAGCTGCTTCGAGTACGATGGCCGTTCTGGGATCGAGTACTCGGCATTCAGGATAGCCAGAGGAGATGCATTGTCAAACGGTGTGCAGTAGTAGCACAGCTTATACAGAAGCACGCCCAGTGCCCAGATGTCTGCCTTTTCAGTGATGCCGCGCTGCAAATACAGGTCGATCATCTCGGGCGCGCGGTATTCTAGCGTTGTGTACCGCTGGATTTCTTCTTCCAGCGCCACGACCTGGATCACGCGCCACGCGTCTGTCGGGTTGCACCAGCTGGTCTGTGGCCGATCCAAAGTCGCACAGCTTGTAGTCGCTGTCGCCAACCAAGATATTCTCCACTTTCAAATCGCGGTGCAGCACAGGTGGCCGCTGGTAGTGCATGTGCGCGACGGCCTTACATGCGTCGCCAATATGTGCAGAATTGTCTTTTCGTCCAAGTGCCGCGGCAGGTGGTTGTTTATCAGCCCAAGAATATCACCGTGGCACTGGTCCATCAGCAGAAGGCGCCTGCCCGTCGCCAATCTCCGCGTCATCGAGCGCTACAATGTTTGCGTGTCCCGAGAGTTGACGCTACAAACAACGGTGTCTGTTAGCAACGAGTGCTTTCTCGGCCTCCTCCCCCGGCACTGCGGACCGTAGGATGTGCTGCTGTATTGTTTTCGCGTTATTTTGGAAACAGCCCAATAAATTACAGCCTGCAGAGAATGTTGTTTTGGTTGGTGATGGCCAACAGAGTTTTTCTATTTCCGTTTTCGTCCCACTGCAAATCACAACCTGCTCTTTGTCGCGCTTCTTTCGGCGCATTCGTCTGTCCTTACCATGAGCTGAATCTCCTTCTCGACGCGCTGTCTGTGCTCGGGCTCGTCGTGCGCAAACTTTATGTGCTTGAGGACCTTTGTCGTCCCCGTGCTGATCATTGTTACCAGGTATACATTGGCATGGCCACCTAGGTATACCAGTTGTGAGAATGTGCAAGGGTGGTGAGCATGAGCAAGGGTTCGCAACTCGGGCCTGGGTGTTTGAACGCTCCCTTCGCAAAGGAAGCTGTGATTGTGCACTGCCGATCTCTGGGCTGTCTGGTACTGGTACCTTCAGAGAGGAACTGCTTCACCGGCGCACGACTGCTGCCCAACTTGGAGCATCGTGCCCTGGGCAAGCACACCGCCTGCGGTTGCTGCTGCTGCTGCGCCATTGCTATCTGCGTTTTGCGCTGGGTCACTCCAGGACCCGGCGCTCTCGTAATTGTGAAGCATCCGAAATGTTTACTGTAAAGTTACAAGGAGAGCAAAACTGTGGAATAAAAGGCTAGGCGTGAGACCAAAAAGGGAGAGAAACGCTGAAGAATACTGGAAACTGGCGAATCAAGCGCAGAAATAGCTGTGCTGGAGCTTAAAAAGGCGCAGACCACTCAGAAGCCGGACCACAAAGAAGGCATGCCCAGAGTTTTTTCCTCGGAGTCGAGTCGACTGCGAGGGCGATCATCCTGCTCCACACAAATTGCTCGAGGAGCCGAGCCGCCGCTTGCTGCTGATAGCAGTGGCACATAAAACAACAACGCCATCTCGGTATCAAGATCGTGACTGGATCGCCAGAGGTGCTGGCACTGCGTAAACGCAGGCCCTGGAAATACCCGCCGGGTTGTTTTTGTGATCCAGCTTCGTTCCGTGGAGCTCATGCCGGCTATAAAATCCCACCGGCAATGGCACAATGAACACCATCGGGCCTTTACTTGGTCTTTCGATACGCTATTCCTTGGGCCGGAAGATAGATACTGCATCGGCTACAATGCAAAAAAAACGATGTAGCGCCAGAACCTGGGTGTTCGGGTACACTTTTGCAGTCTATCATCCGAGGGACAGCTCGGCAAATGTCTTCAATGATATCAGTAACCGAAATAGGGGGCGGGACAGCGTGACATAGCACTATTTAGCCCAACAGGCATATACAGACACCGAACGACACTGAACGTGGACGATATACTAAATTGAGAGGGACTAGCTAGCTGACTCCCCTTAGCACTTGAACGTGGGGAGAGCCATTTGCAAGTGTAGTAGAATATTGAGGGGAGGGGGTGTTTGCGAACAATCAGCCCGGAATGGGCTCGGAGCTTTTTTACCCATTGGTAACTGCGACGTGAGCCCCTTACAAAATAAAAAAGTGGTGCCATTCCCGTATAACTTGACACACTTGCAGAAATCAAGAAGCCAAGCGCTATTCATTGGGAGATTCTAACTGAAACTGGAAAGCACAATGCCTGGCTGTGTTAATGGTGGTTGTTTTGGAATCTCGCTCAAATGTGCGCTCATGCCGGACAAGCGCCGCAAGAGTAGGTTCTTTCTTCTCTATTCATCCACCCTATACTGGCCGCCTCCGCCGCTTACGTTGATGTTTTGCCGTTCCGCCAGCATTTGGTGTACCAATCCACAAGAGAGAAATCAGCAGGTTGTGGTGCCGCGTTTGGCGATAGATGGGGATGGACTCAACTGCCGAATCGGCATCTAAAAATACAGGCAACACTCAATAGCAGTTTTGCATCATTTTGGAGGAGATGCGGGGGCCGCGCTATTGGCGGGCACCCTGTATTCAGATGTTGTCATTGAGTTTTTGCAATGAAAATCGCATTTGGGCTGAGAAAGTGGGCAGTGGGAGCATTCCAAGTTGGCCTTCAATAAGACAGTCCGCTATTAGCACCACAGTAACATCCTTCGCAGTTATTTTGCCACCCCCGAAACAGGATTGGACCCCTCTCCCCAGTCACCTATTCAGCTTGGGAGTCTAGCAGGTACACCAATGTGAAGGAATACCACCTCCAAGCTATCCGCTGTGATTTGTTTCTATTACTGGGCGAGTGCGACCGTTGACTGCCTCACATTCAGTGCAACGAGGTGTTTTCACAGTGGATCAAATCACCTATTTGTGTAGATTCCCAAGCTGAACGGTGTCTGTCCATGTGCTCACCCCAATCACCAAAATTCCGGCGTGTTGCACGCCCGACCTAAATTGCTCATAAGCAAAACCTGTTTTAGATGGTGGCCAACATAGGCATACCACCATTATAAAAAGAAAAAATGCCATTGGATGGATGCACATGTGCATTCAGAACGGCCTGGCACAGATTGGATGGCCAAAGGCAACAGCAGCGAGAAACACTAGGTCTGTTTTGGTTTTTCCGCCAAAAATTCACTTAATATATGTATGGATAGGCACAGCTTTGGTATGTCCCGTGCCAACGAATAGGGGAGAAATGGACCGCTTTTTGGGGCAGTGAGACAGGAAACTATATGAGCGTTTGGTACTCCATTTATGTAGGTGTGCAGACAAGTGCATATCCGCTTTCCCAACTACATATTTGTCGGCTAGTTTGGCAGCAACGCCAGCACCAACCAGCTTTTGTGTCTGAGCACCTCGACAGGGCGGGGGAGGCTTGGGAAGAGAAAGCATCGTTAAGCCTGCCAATTGAGGAGAACCACACAAGAGCCAAAGGGCGCGGCTCAACGGGAGACAATCAATAGCTGCAATGTAGGCATAGAACTTGAGCCATTGTCACTCGTGGTTCCTTTTTGTCGCAAATCATGTGGAATCCGACAATTGCGCCTGCAGGCGTTTGGGGGGTGGGGGTGGAGGCAGGCGAGAGGAACAGAGGTAGTGTGCCATAGTTTGCAAGGTCTTCTTACAACCGCGTGCCAATAAACAGCAGAAGAGAAATAAAGGATTCACGCATCATTCTATATTTATTTGCGTCCACGGGTATATTGACAAGGCGGTGTGTCATTGTGCTATGCAAGCTGAATGCGTCGTGAGTGCCATTTAGGTTCCTACACGGCTCTTGCCCGAGCGAGCAGGCGGGCGAGCAGGCAGGCAAGCGGGTGGGCGGACAGACGAGCTGGCGAAAAAAAAAAAAGCTCACGCCAGCCCCATTGTCAGGACCTGTTCCCTACATCATTTCCTTAGCGGGAAGAAGGCGATAGTGGATTGTGAGAGGCGCATGCTCGGCAAAAAAGGTCATAAAGTCTGCGCGTATTATGAGGGATCTGGAAAGCGCACACCGCAGATCATGGTCACTCAGCAAAAATTTTGTGCTCAGATCGCCATATGCATAGCCGAACACCATGTCACTATTTCGTCCTTGCCCTTTCTCGGCTAGCTAGGGTATGTGGAGGTCGTGGTGCCAGCATGGAGCAAAAGGCTCGGTCTTTTCTATTTCCAGCGACTGCGCACAAAAGGGAGGGGGTTAGGAAATGGACAGTAGAGCTGGTTCTATTCTTCATAAGCTATTGCCGAGAGACATGTGGGGAAGGGGCGGGAGCACGACATGTAAGAATTCAAGGGGCAAGGCTATGCAGGCCCGGCTTATCTCTCTGGGCCATGCATTTTTCACCTACCCCATGTTGAAAAGGCACGGCGCTTCCTCAAACCATGTCACAGTTGGAAATCAAAGCACTAGGGCATGTACCCAACAGTAAGCCGCAATTAGCAGTTACGTGGAGGTTCAGCGCTGTTCGTTTGGAAAGTGAAGGGGCAAGGCATGCACTGCTGGGCCGATATGCTTGGCGTTTCTCCAGAATCCCACGTATCTACACCCTTATTCTTCCCTTACGGAGAGGGGATATATGTGAGAGGTAAAATAGAATACCCGGAAGCTGGTCGTCTTGGGCCAATGGCGAGAAAAAGTCAGTAGGAGACGGGAAACGGCAAAGGTTCGGAGACGATTTCTAGGCCCGGCCGTGCTACTAGGCTGCGCTGAAACGTTTTGCTCGCTGGCTCTATGCAATTCTCGTCCCCCGTTTTCTAGTGTACCGCCCAATTGAACCCTGGTGCTCGCATATCGATTCCAGCGTATATCATTTTTGCCGACGGCAACAGTAGCTAGCCGAGGATGAGTAGCTCGTCGGGAATCTCCTTTCCCGTGAAGGTGCCGGAGCTTTGGCATAAAAGCAATGTATCCCGATTTTCAGCAAAACAGCCTTTGCTGGGCTGATGCTGTGCGTATGTGCAATGTGGATGTTATTATCTGAGCCTTGCGCAATGGAATAATGCGCATTCGCCGCCGACGGCAAGCATCCGGAAATACTCAGCTGAGTGAATCGGTATATCTGTGGTTGTCGATATACGACTAAAAATATCACCCGAGAGCGATTGTCGGCTTGTCTGGGCACCATTGCTTTCGCCACCTGGGCCAGCGAACCACCAGGTCATCAGCCAGGCTTGCTGGAACTCGCGGCCGGCACCAAGGTGGCTTTCCAAGCGGTTCATTCACATACACAATATGCATAGCTCCTGTACCGTTTCCTTCACTCTACTGCCTTTGTAATCAAGCCGAACCCGCAACAAGAGGCAAAATGGAAATCAAGCATACCTGATGTCTCCTGCGTGAACCGCAATTCTCAGATGGGCTTAGCAGAGGGCATTTTCCAGCACATAGCGTTCTGTCGAGTTCTTTTTCCGGCCGCAGCTTAATACTGGCTGTTGCTGATGCACTGCGATCTTAAATGCCGACATGGAGCAGGCTCTTTCTGCCAAAGCTGCTGCTGCGAAGAAACATTGGCAAGCGTGCACCATGCACAGCGCAAGTGATGCGGCATCGATGGGGGAGGGGCATGGCCAGAACACGGCCCCTGGGATTTTTCATCGTTATTTTCCGAGTGGGCCGCCAGAAGGAATTAAAAACATCCCAGTCGCCTGCTGAAACAAAAAGAAACGGCATCTGTGAGAAGAGGGCGGGTTGAGAGCCCGGGTTTGTTAGGTGGGGGCCAGCTGCCGCATGCCTGCCGCCCACTCCCGACTTTTGTTTTGCTGTCAGGATTTATTGGGCAGGGGGTGTGCGGGGGGAGGGTGGGCACCCGGCATGCTCCGCCTACTGCCCTGATTGCCGAGTGTGGTGGCCAACAGTGGGCAGAGCCGGTATTTCTCTCCTTGCCCCCTTGGCTGTAGCCGTTTCGCATTCCGCTCCAAAGGCTTTCCGACTCGTATGTCTATTCATATGCAAGTGATGAATAAATAGGCAGCATACCGCCGTCTCTCCACCCGCCTTTTCCATCAGCTTCACCCAAGCACCCTCAAACATCCCCCAACCGCCCCTCTGCTCTCATTATTTTTCGTTTCGTCTGTACAGGCAACGTCATCAGCTTGCCTTACTGCCTCGCTTCTCATACACAGCCAGCACATTTTTCCCAACCCTTGCTGCTACCTGCCTACAGCAGCACAAAAAGAAGGCGTGCTCGCAAACATTCACAGCCTTGCCAGCCTTCGCTACTCTTTCATACTGCCACCCCTCCGCTGGAAGAATCATAAATAGTCGTCTACAGCTCTCCCTTGCTCAACCCCCCAACGCTTTAGCATAAAAAGGGTGCCAACCTTGAACGCCTCCCATTGCAGTGTATCTTCCTCTCTCTCACTCGCTCGTCATTTTATAGTGCTCAGATCTTGGTTCTGCATTTCACTATTTTCTTGCATATTTCGCCTGCAGAGGCGCTCCATTATCACGGATATATAAACTGGCCTTAGCCTGCCCCTGGCTCTCGCTTTCTCCTTCCTTTCCTTACCCCCTCAGTCCCAGTCTTATTGCGCCGAGCTCTTTTAGCAGCTGTATATATCAATACTTATCCTCCATGAACACATACACCTCTCCTCTGTACCTGGCTCCTCGCAAGTCCACTCGCACACTCATCCGCAGTCGCCTGCCCTCGATCTCGAGCCAGACGTACATTACCGCTCTCGCTCTCCCCTCACCGCCACCGTCGCCAGCCAACGAGTCGCTTATGCAGCAGTCGATGCTGTCGACGACATTTGCTCTCCCCTCGTTCTCGGAAGTCAAGCTGATTGACAGCCACCAAAGCAAACTATCGCTTGCCAGCGACAGTGAGAGCGAGGTCGACGACAAGACCCTTGACGGGGACTGGGAGGCGGACTGTCCTGAATTCGATGGCGTGTTTGAGATGGAGCTGGACACCGAATGCCCTCATCAGCCGATGACTGCAGGTCCCCGGCCCTGGAGAGTGCGGCCTGAGCGTGTGTACAACTCGCTGAGGGCACAGATCCAGGCCATCGACGCTGATGACAACGAATTCTGCGTCATGTAAATGAACCATGCCCACCAAAAGAAGCTGCCCTCGTGCACCCAACCCCAATCGACGAGCCGCGCTCCCCTCAAGATACAAAAATGCCGAGCATACATGCTGTTCCGGCTCTCCTTTGCACATTATTTTTCTTCTCCCTTTCTGCATCGCCGTCCTTGTTGCAAATCCTCTTCTGCCAAGGTGCTGCACTATTTTTTGGTGATCCACTTTACATTCCTGTGTATATAAAATAAATATTTTTGGACATACATTCGCAATTACCGTCATGTACTCAGGGCACATGATTTATATGAACACTGGTAGGTGGCCAATACGACATGGCAATTAATTGGGTGCTGTGTGCCTTTTTTTACCGCTTTCCTTTTGCTCATGTGCCGCAACCCGATGTTTTTGTGCTGAGTATCTTCCATTGCATATTGCGTCTTTTTCTCTCCCCCTTTTTTCATGTCGGCAAGCAGCACGCCGATGCATTCTTTTGGGGATGGTGGTTGTGGAGGGCATGTGCGTGGTCGTGTGCACCAAGGAGAAGATCCCAAGCAAGGGAGCGGGATTTTGTCGTCTCCCAAGCACGGCATATCCGCAGTAGGATGAGTACATGCCATCCAGGCCGTCGTCTGTTGGTCCCATTCCAGCCATTATCGCCCCAAGCCCGTTCCCTTGGCTATATGGCCATTTTTAATATTTGATGGCGTCGTCCCTCGGCTCCCTGTTTTTCCCGCCCACCACGAAATTAACGGTTGAGAAGTTGGTTTCGTGATTTCCCCTCTTGGCAGCACTTGGCCGCAGCAGCGTGCTGCTTAATACCGTCAATTGCACATTCATGCCAGCAAGGTTAAATCATTAGTGTTTTGTAGCATCCCAAGATGAAAGATTAGGTAGTCTGACAGCAGGAAGGATAATAGCCGAGCGAGCAAGCGAGAGAGGCTTAGACATAATGGTCTGTCCCCTCCCGCTAACAATATGCTTCGTCGATAAAATACTGGCCAGAACAAACAATGCTGCGCCTAATAATAGCATCAGTCGATAACTGCGGGCTCATTCTGCATGTTGGTGTGTACGAGCCAGCATTCTGCGAATAGCACGTATCGCCTCCTGGGCATACTCGACATGGCACCCAGGACGCACCCACTGGCCTCTGATCTTGATCACGATATTTGCCCCCATTATGTCTGGGAGTGTGTTCACCCTAAGCTGGCCGTTGCGTTGGTCATTGATAATCCGGAACTTTTGTGCCCACCAGATATTACCGAAACCCATCCCCCACATCTTGAGCTCGTACCACTGGACATTAGCCTCGCTCGCTGTCTGCACAGTCTCAATCTTGCCCCACGGAATAAATTTGGACATTGGGATTGGGAAGTAGTACCTCTTAATTGTCAGCCCCTCTTGGGATACTTGCAAATCACTATCTTCGTAGAGTACATGAGGATTGAGCTCTGCAGTAACGTTTCTCTCTGCCCCGGTAGCGCTGAAGGCACTGATTGTCGACTGTGTCTGGTGGCGTTCCAGCGGCAGCAATTCGGCGGACTCTGATACGGATTGCGACATCCTCGAGTATTAGTAGATTGTGCGGGCTATCTCGGCACCTTTTGCTTCAAGTGCGTGGAGATAGCAGGTGGGAACACGATACGCAGTAGCACCAAATAGCAAGTATAGATAGTTTTTAAACAATTTTTCAAACAGGGAGAGCAACAAAAGCAGTACGTGTTTACCACAGCTGTGAGTGTCGGCTAATGTATGGTGCCGCTGCTCACATGATGCTGCCTTGCAGGCGAATTCTTGGCGCACTACCTCCCAGCATTATCTCTTTCTGACACATCAGACCCAACGCCATCGACAAGCCGGTTAGCCAAGACTGCCCAGCATGCGCTATCTACTGCTTTCGCAACTGGTCAGTAAGGCAGGATCACAGCGAATGCAGGTGGTGAGGCACCGCCAATTTATTTTTGCGCCCTTTCAGCAACAAACACCCGCGTGCGCAGCCCCCTTGTTACTACCGCCGTCAGCAGCTGAGTCTTTTCTACACCTGACATGCAGCCCATCCCCATTGCCAAGAGATACAGCGGCTTTGCCCACGGACACATCTTGACTGCCATAAATGCCAGGCGCTTCATGCGACTAGCACCCACCCGTCCACCCCTTGCTGCTCCTGCTGCCAGACACACAGCCCACGCCAATGCCGACCTGCATTGCATTCGAGTCAGCCGAGATTCCCATGGCACGTTCATAGTGGCCAAGACATGCATCGCAAGCAGAGGTGAAGGCGGCGTGTCTTCCACTTGGCGCAAAATGTGGAATCCGGCGGCTGAATGCGATTCGCTGGCAAGCAGCATTTCCCAATATATCGTCAAATGCGGGAACTTGGCAAGCTGGTTTTTGAGGTGCAAGCGCATGGCTCGTGGCGGCGCGAGCCGACAACTCTGCATGTGGTAGAAATAAATTGATGTCAGAACCAGCCCCAGTTGTTCTTCTTCCCGTGGACCACCTGCTGCGGCATGTGCATGCGCAGCATCAGCCGAATCTGTGCTGCGGCCATGCAGATACGCTGACCACATCTGTAATTCATATGCTGCGCATCTTGTTTCGATGGTCTCAAACTCGGAGTAGTTCCTGTTGCAGCTGAGACCTGCCTGCACCTGGGAAATCTGCTGGAATTTGCCGATGCCCTGGCCGTGCAAAAGTTCGCTAACTGCCCATGATTTCTGAACAACCACTGCCCATGCCCAGTCTTCTGCTGCTGATTTGTCGCTGATGCTGCCGAGTGCTTGAGACCAAATTGTCCGCGCCTGCTCCCAGCAGCCTCTATGCGCATAGGTCTTGGCCAATGAGTTTAGCAGCGGCAGGCACACCGGCTTTCGGTCTCGGATCTGGCTGCTTAATTGATCAAAATATTCTGGCCAGTGCGCACCTGACCACTCAACAAGAGCCACGCGGACCATCAGCCGCTGCCGTGTGTCGAGGCTGGCGGCTATACTTAGCTTTTCCAACGTCCGTTGCGTCATACCCCGCCACCACTCTGAAGCCGGCTTGAGCCACGGGCAAGAGAAGCGATACGGCAGAGGTGTCTCCACCAAATCGAGTGTAATGGGCACTGAGATATACGCGAAATGTGGCCGGCCCGTGTCATGTATATTTTCGAATGCCGTCTTTGATTGCCTAGCTACAAGCATTCCGTCAATCCACTCGCCACCTCCGCTTCTACCGCCGCCACCTCCGCCGTCAGTCGAGTCGTTTGGGCTGCCCATTGGCTGCCAAGCAGCAGTTCGCTTAACTGATGGCAGAATCTCCTCATCGCTGGATGTCATTGACCACTCAAAGTCCCTGGACACCCCTTGAAGCTGTCCAGCTTGTTGATCTGAAAACACGCAGGTGTCGGGGCTGATTAGACCAAGGAACCGAAGAAGGTTATCCAGCAATACAGCAAATACATCCTTGTCCCATGGAATATCAGCGAGAAATGGCTTGATGTCCTCGAATAGAGTTACCGCAAAGGGATCAAACATACAGGTGGGCTCGGTGGGAATGTCGAGGGTTGGTATTGTGAGCGGCTCGTTGCACTCTTGCGAATACTCAATCTCCTTGCCTAGCCATTCAGACTCCGGTGCAGTCCCAATGGTACTGGCTTTGGCAAGCGCCATCTCACTGCTGCTGTAGGCCCCTTTGCCAAACGAGCTCCACCCATTTGCGCCAGGAGAACCGATTCGAGGCATTCCACTATCCCAGAATCTCTCAAACGCGTGTTTTCTGTGCCCCAGCGACGCCATTTTCAAATGTTCTGGACAGAACATAAACCATTCGATCACTGCCTGGTACAGGGATGTCGCACGCTCGCAGTACCCGGATTCACGCAGCAGTAAGCATGAGCGGTGTATGATATGGGTAATCAGGATCGATGTCCTCCGCACCACTGCTGTGTCCCGTCGGCTGCTGCACAAAACTCGGGTCAGTACCTGAATCGCATAGTCAAACTTATCTATCATCCAGCTCACGGTGAATCTGTCACTCAAGCCTTGACAGAAGTCCACGTAGCTGAAGATCATGTCAGGATCCTCAGTCTCAGACAGCGCCTTAATCCATTCTGCTAGCAGCTCCGTCGTCTCTAGTACATCCTGGCACCGCTTCAAGTACTCCATCCAAAGCCTTTTAGATTTTGGATTTAGGCCAATCGCTCGCTGGAACATCTCGATCTGCATCCTGGCTATAGCCACATTGCCGCGCATTCGCTTCGTGAATGCTGACATAGCGACCTGCTCTTGCAGCCCAATGTAACTGATCCATGCGTCGACATCATGCTTGTCAGAATTGAGCTTAGCCTCGATTATTGCAATCTTTGCCCGGAGCTGGCCATGAACCGGGTCAGATTGAAGCTGCCGCGGTGCCTTGCGCGGTCTAGGGGTGGCCTTTGCCATGCCATCAAGGCTGCGGAAATCCACCCCGCCCTGGTCACTATCGTAAAGTGACTCTTTGGCTTCGTCCCCAGATGCCGAGTCAGTGAGCGCAATATAACCAGCGTGCAGTTCAGACAGTGTGGCCATTTCTGTCGAAGCTGCTACATAGTCAGTTCCGCAATCTGAGCCCACCCAGGGGTGTCGATATAGCGTAGGGCTCGTGTTGTTGGAGGAGCCAGTTGGACAAAGCGGCTATCACTTTCTGTTTCCACAACACGCATTGATCCTCGGAGACCCAGAACACGTCGGCCGCCATTTCGGCGAAATTTGGGTGTGCCAGATGTGCTGCTAGACTGGTAGCGCAGAAGGTCCCGATCTCCATACCGGTCCATGGTCAGATCGCCGCTTTCCAATAGCCTGTGTAATGCTGATGGCTGGTACGCTTTGCCGCTGGGCTTGTATTTTGTCAAAGAGCTCTGAGAGGAGTGCCGATGCTTATCACGGGTCTTCCGTTTGTCGCGGTGTGACGAAGGGTGTCGCCTCTCCTTACTGGATCTCTTGACCTCGATCGCTGCCACCGACTTTGGTGCGCTGGAGAACGAGGGAAACATGAGCTCGTCGTCGCTGCTGCAGCCTCCTGTCGCCATCGCTGATAGTATGAGTGCTGGAAAAGAATTGTTGTACACAAGTTTGGCAAGTCTCGCCCCAGATCACGGCTGGTTTAAATTCCTTAATCACCTGTCCATATTTTGTGGGTTTGCCAAACCTAATGTTTATCTACCATATACCATTCAGTAACCCGAGGCGATGTACGCCCATTAAGTGGTGCCATTACTGCTCGGTCTTCACACTCAGCAGCGTCAAAATAGTCCATATTATACCAAGCTAGTAGATGTGCTTTGTAACTACCAGTCAACAATGGGTACAATAGCAACATCAAATAGTATGATCATGTCCAAAACTAGTGGCTGCGGTGTATCCAGGCTAAAATAAACCTACGGGTGAGATAGCGTTGGAGAACGAAATTATAAGGGTTAGTTTCCATACTGGTTCTAAATTTCAGTAAATCTAATATATCCTAATATCAAACAGATAATGTGTGAAGGTCAGGTATCACAGGTTCTAAATGGCGTTAAGGACGGGCGGGATTAAAAGTATAGATTCCTCGGTGGGCTTACTCTTAGGGTGGCTCCTAATAAAATGTATAGGGTAGCATTTGTATTACATTTCGGTGATTGTTTGCGATGGGTATTATTCCTTGTCGCTCACATATACAGACTCTCATACAAGCCATTGAATGCTTAGTGCTGCAGAGGTGGTACAAAGCTTAGGGCATTCATTAAAGCAAAGAAATAACGCAGCATATCATTATCATTATTGTGGGCATTAGGTATGCCGTAGGCGCCATACCACCAGCTAATGAGCTGGCAGTGTTGACTGGTGCATCTACCATGCTACCGGAATTGGTTCCCGCATGGGGAATATCAGCGGGAGCCTGCGAAGGGCCAGAGCGTACAGGAACCTTGCGCATCGAAGTTGGGACTTGCATTTGCTTCTTTGTTGAGTTGCGCCAGATATCTGAGCAATACTTGCCGTCAACCGGGAACCACACGGCAGGCATTGGCGACATGCTCTGGCCGAACAGTGCAGTAAAGCTAACCTGTGCCATGTCCAGCCCCAGGCCACCAGTATCGACAGCCAGGACGTAAACATACCGGACTGTGTCGGCGCGCTTTACTAGCTGCTGGCGTCTGCGCACCGGTGACACGGATGTGGTTGGCAGAACTTCAAATTTGGTTGTGGTTGCCTCAAAGTGTGTGGCCATTGCGACACCTGGCAGCCCAACAGTCTCACCGTACTCGATGTAGTTGGATAGGTCTGTCTCAACACGCAGGCATGTGCCGCACTCATAGCCGGTGTTCATTTTCTGCACTGCTGTGATTCGACTAATGTCCAGTGTGGCATACGGATATCCACACGAGGGCGCAGAGATGGCCAATGCATTGCCCAGGCTCTGGTAGTCGTGCGGTGTAATGCTCTGGCTGCCAATCATGGAGCCGAGAGACAAGGCGGCAAATGTAAGGAGTAGATGGAGGGGTGCTAAGGGCGTCATGGAAGAAGTAGGGAAATTAGGAGCGGTCGTGGGATTGGGGAGACAGAAAGCATGGGTGGTCTGGTAATCTTCTCGTTTTGGCGAAGGGTGCAAGGACAAACGGTCCTACGCGCTCGCAACAGCCCAGAAATGGAAAGAGCGCGTGAAAAACCTGGACCGCGAGCTGCCCAATAAATCGAGCTGCATGACGGCTCGAACTGTGCCTGTGACCACCTCAGCCACCACCGGAAATTGCAGCCAAGGCCAGCTCTCCTTCTGTTTGTAAACTGCTCTCTACTTTTTTCAACTGCTTTTATTTGTTACATATGGCTACCAAGCAGCACTGCGCCTATTGCTTCGATGTCCTGGTGTCTCACCTTGAGGGCAAGCCGACCAGCCGCATCCCCACAGGCTTTGACGCAAGCGCCTGCTACCCGCTCTTTGTTACGTGGAGTAAGCAGTACCGTGGCGACGACGACCGGCTACGCGGCTGCATTGGCAACTTCTCGGCCATGAAGCTCGGAAACGGTCTGCGCGAATATGCCCTGACAAGTGCGCTCCGCGATACCCGGTTTAACCCTATCACCCTGCGCGAGCTCCCACAGCTGTCGTGTTCGGTCTCGCTCTTGACAGACTTTGAGGAAGCCAACGACTACTTGGATTGGGAGATTGGAAAGCATGGGGTGTGGGTGGAGTTTAGGATGCCAAACGGACGGCGCCAAACCGCGACCTTCTTGCCCGAGATTGCCGAGGAGCAGGGGTGGTCAAAGGAAAAGACGGTGGATCAGCTGCTGCGCAAGGGCGGGTATGAATGGACGATTACCAGGGAAATGCGCGAGTCTGTCAAGCTCACGCGGTACCAGAGCAAGAAGGCGAAGCTGCTGTACACCGACTATGTTGGTATGCGGCAGAAGCTAGAGGAGGTGTAGATTCTGCCACGTGAAGCCTAACTTATTGGTGTACATTGCCATAAATACAAATGTTTGTCCGCAGTCCCTAAATTTGCAGGTTGATTTTTGGGCCACCATATGATTGGAGGTTCGACACCACATTCCACATTCTAATCATACCATGAGCCAGCTATTCACACAGGGAGGCAGCAGCAACAGCAACAGCAACGCACAGGGCCAGCTAGTGGGCCGCCTGAGCTCAGTCAGCACCGACATCCAGAACGTTGCCGACATTGCCGACAAAGCCATCGATGCGTGCAAGCTTGTGGGGACAGATCTCGAGGAACTCAACGAGACAGCCAAAGTAGGCGAAGTCGACGAGTCATTGCGGATGCTTCTAAGCGCCAAAAAGCGCATGGATATCGAGATCGAGCTACTCTCGCAGACGATGCGACACGCTGATGCTGACGATGTGGCACAGAGCTACGAACGGTCGTGGAAGCGGAGTGTGACCAAGTACGAGAAGCAGAGTGATGCACAAAAGTTCGGTCGCAATGGACAGTACAGGGAGTTCCGCGAGCAGGTGTGGGAGGTCAACCATGAGGGCGAGCCGATGCCAAGTCTGTTTGAGGGCGGCGAGGATAGCAGTGACGACGACGACCTGGTGGTTTCGGGGGCACGTCTCACGTACAAATGCCCGATCTCGATGGCGTGGCTGAACAACCCAGTCACCAGCAGGACGTGCAAGCACAGCTATTCGAAGGACTCGATCATGAGCATGCTGAGGGCCAGGCATGGCTCGTGCCCGTGTCCGGTGGCCGGGTGCTCTCACACAGTGAACGTGCGCGATTTGCAGCCAGACAGGCTGCTGGAGCGCAAGGTTGCTAGGCACCTGCGGCAGCTTGAAATCGAGCAGTCACAGACCGAATACACGCTGATCCGGTGAAGTAGGAGAAATGTATTTATGAGTAAACTCCTTGTTAAAGCCGGAACTTGAACGGATCTGCTAGCCAGAACGCGCACACGACGAACGCGTTGATGATGGCTGGGCGCACATCCTGCATAAACGTCAGGTAGATCCAGATGGTAACAAGTCCTGGAGCGCGCTTCATGATACCCAGACGCGGAGCGTGCAGGCTCAGGTGCACAAAGTAGCATCCGCTGGCGCAGGCAAAGACCAGCATCACCAGCGACATGGCCCGAGAGAACCGGAACTTGTATGTGACATACACCATAAAGTATATGGCTGGCGACATGTTTAGCATGCGCTTCAGGATCTCTGTTGCCGTGATCTCGATGCTGTACTGCTGGCTGACCAGGGCCTCAAACAGCCCGTACACGGACGACAGCGCCAGCGTGTAGATGAGAGCATTCATCCACGTGGGAATTTCGTCTTCGGCACGCTCGGCCTCGGCCTCGAGCCGGTCTAGCTCGTCGTAGTCGACCTCCTTGCCGTCCTGCTTCATCTGCTTCAGCACGCCTGACTCGCGGATCAGCCGCATCTTCTCGTGGTCGGGGATGTCGTCAATCAGGTACTTTGGCTTGCCATCAGGGCCAAGCTTTGGCCCAGCACGCACGATGCGTGAGACGCTCGGGTACTCGAGCTTGGGCGAGTTGTGTGCGGTCTCGTCGCTGTCGTGGCCAGCCCCGGTTGAAGTCAGCTCCTTCATGGACTCGATGAGCGGCACATTCTCGTCGTCGAACTCTGTGATTTGGACCATGGCTATAGCGGAGTAAATGCGATGGGGAAATGCAAGAAAGGGGTGGGGGAACAAATGAGAAAGCAGAGCAGAAGCGTGCTTGCTCAAAGGAGGCTTGGGAGGCGGCAGTGCTGTATTTTTAGCAGAGGCGGACAGAGATGTTTGGGACCAACAGGTCGGCTGACATGATTCCAGGATGCTGATCCGCTGATGCGGGGAGGACAGGCAGAGAGCGGCGGGGGAATCCAAAAGCCGGCCGCTGCTTACCCCTCCAGCCTTCAGCTGCTCTCGTCATATCTGAAACCATTCTATTACTTTAAAAAAGAAATTTGATGAATTCGCGTGTCTTTCGGCTCTTCCGGTCCACGCCTCTCCACCTTGCCCGAGTGCGTGGGTCTCTCCGGCCAGCAGCAGCGCCTCAATGGACAGGCATCCAGCGGCGGACGTTTCTGAGCACAGCCGACATCCCTACAAAGAACCTGCCCGAGATCACTCGAGCTATGACTGGCAACGGCAATGGCAATCTGTACCTGGAGTCTGATACTGACCAGCGGTACCGGCTGGACTGGGCGACAGGCGGGCCAAAGACCGTGCTGATAATCAAAAAGGCCAATGACCAAAAGGTCGACAGCGCCCTGGTGGACATTGCCAGCTGGCTACACAGCACATATGCCGATATGAACGTTGTGCTGGAGCCAGCTGTGTACACGCAGGTAGCACAGACAATTCCATTTGTGCGCACAATTCCCGAAGGCGAGCCAGACGAGTACTCTCGGGTGGTGGACTTTGTGATTACGCTGGGCGGCGACGGCACGTTTTTGCATGTCTCGTCGCTGTTCAAGACGCATGTGCCGCCAATTATCCCATTTTCAATGGGCACGCTTGGCTTTCTGCTGCCGTTCAATGTGGCCACATACAAGGAGCAGCTACGGGGGGTTATTGCGGGCGGATCGACTGTGCTGCCGCGCATGCGTCTGTCGTACTCGAAATACGACGAGGATGGCAGGCTGATGGCGGATGGGCATTTGAACATCACAAACGAAGCGTGCATTCACCGTGGCACATACCCGCACCTGACTACAATTGCATGCTATATCAATAACCAGCTGCTGACGACCTCGGTCGGCGACGGGATCATTGTTGGTACGCCGACGGGCTCGACTGCATACTCCTTGTCGGCGGGCGGCCCAATTGTGCATCCCTTGGTCAGCAGCATGATCCTGACGCCAGTGTGTCCTCGGTCCTTGTCATTTTCGTCCACTGATCCTCCCCGCAAGCGCTGTGGTGCGCCTGCAGGTGCACAAGGATAGCCGCGGCCGGGCTGCCGCGTACATTGACGGAAGGAATTGCGGCGAGCTGCGGCAGGACCAGTCGATTGAGATCCGCCGGTCGGCGTACCCGCTGATGTGTATCAATAGAGAGAACCTGGCTGCCGGCTGGACCCACGATATCAACAGGCTGCTCAAGTTCAACCGCACCTTCTCATACCCCCACGAGTCGCCGTTTGGCGACCACGCGGACCCTGATGAGGATGCCTAGACATTTGTTTTCTGCATGTGAGATGGCGATGGTGTTGTTCAGAAATAATGTGAAGGTAAAAAAGAGTCTGTGGTTGTGAGCGAGACAGGTCCTAAGGCAGACCCATCAGATGTAGAGACGACGCCACGATAGCGGTGAAATACATATCCGCCTGCACTGGCTAGCGCCGCTGAGTTGAAGAAGTTTGGCTTATCCGAGTCCAGCATTCCATTGCCTGTCATCGAGTCCAGCCCGTCTTCGCCGTCGGACTCTGGCGCCATCGTCTTGCCAGCATTCGGGTCCTTGGGCGCCGTGCAGTTCCTGTCCCCTTGGCACTCCTGGGTGCACCTGATGTCGCCGGTCGAGCAGTGGTCCTGGCACTGCTGCACCTCGTGCTGGCAGGTGTAGTGCATGACCGGGAACGTGTAGATATCCGGGTCCGGGTTCTTGCCGTTGCCGCACGTGCAGTGCCACTGGAGGTTGGACGCCTCGCACCCGTCGTTGATGGGCGCACCCCACGTCATGTTGAGACACACGTTGTTGCAGAAGTTTGTGTTGTCGTTGCACCACGTGCTCTTGATGCCCATGTCAACTGTGCTGGGATCAAATGCCGAGGAGGCCTGGCGGAATGCCCGGCGCTTGCTCTTCTTGCTGCCTCCGCTGGCGGCATCGTGGACGGGGGGTTGTCGCCAAGGGTCTTTTTGCCAACACCATACGTGCCTTCGCCCTTGGCGTGCTTGGCTGGCGATGGAGGGAGGGCTGGGAGGGCTGGGGCAGCGGGAGTCGCTGGTTTATCTGCGCCTGCAGGCTTGCCGCCGGCAGCGGGCTTGTCAGAGGCATCGCCGCCAACCTTGATGCTGTCAACGAGGGAGCCAGCATCGCTGCCAGCTGCTGGTGAGTGCGACGCCGCCAAGGCCATCGTTGTGAAGGCAGCCAGACCGGCCACGAGGTACACCTTTAGCTGCATGTGTG
>NW_024468419.1:0-22635 GCF_002104995.1 Linderina pennispora | reverse complement strand
TGCTGGGATGACGACGACGACGACGACGACGGAATGCTGGACACTTGCGCTGGCCGTGCACCTTGGGAGCCTTGGGAGTCGTGGTGCCCGACGACGACTGGCTGTAACGACGGCTTTGGCCCCGACGTCCGTTGCCCGCTGCGGCTGGCGGTATCTAGTCTGCTCGCGTCCTCATCAAAGGCACGCTGCATTGCTGCGTTGCACCGCTGACTGGTGCCGTGGTCCCGTCGCTGTTCGTGTACTGATGGTGTGACTGAGTAAGTGGCGCCAGGCGCGCGGTACTGCGGCGAGTACTGGTCAGCCGGCTGCTGTGGCGGGCGCTCCAGCGACGTGTTGATTGGGTTTACCAGCGACCCGTCTCGCCAATGTTTGGGCAGCTGCGGCGGCGGGGTCCTGGCGGGCGTGCCTCGCGCTGGGTTGCTGACGGTGCTCGCGCTGAGCGTGCAGAATAGTCTGCCTGCTGCTGTTGCTGTTGCTGCTGCTGGCGTCCTGCGTCAGGAGCTGATCCGTTGTCCACACCGGCCATCTTCTTCCACACCATGTCGTCCATGTGCTTTGTGTTCTCCTGGTAGAAGCGCATCACCTCCATCACCGCCTGCGGATTCGCCTCCTGGTCCTGCTTGGTGATGCCAGCCTCGCGCAGCATAATCGACCACTCGCGCGCAGTCCTACAAATTAAAACAATAAGGCGCCGCCCATGTGCAATAATTAGGATGTGCATCGGTGATGCTTGTGTTGATCAAGAAGGCCGACAAGAACGTGACAAAAAAGAAGCTCAGTCCAGTCTCAGCTTCCGGCTCCCAATTAGGAAACAGGCCAGGCCCCGCCGACCGGTGTTTGGCTGGCCCCACTGCCCGGAGCACAGCAAGACAGGCGCTGAAGAGGGGAATGGGTGGTTAAGAAAGGGCAGAAAATTCCCCCCAGTGAGCATGCGAATGGTAAATCATGGCAAGCTACATGCTTTTGCCAGCCATTTGAAAGAGAAAAAAGATCAAAACAAATGGTGCTGCAGCCTCTCCCTTTTTTTATTCCATAGGCGGTCCCAGCGGCTGGCAGCCTTCAGAGCGCCTTTTCATAAAGGAGAGCAAAAATGCAGCCAGAGTATCCCTCTACTTACCGTGAACTCGCCCGTCTCGTTGTTGAAGCCGACGTGCGTGAGGTGAATGGGGTTGTACGGCGCAGAAATCTCAGACCGATTGTCACCAGACAACGAGTCTAGAATAGCGACAATTAAGCAAGGTGAAGAAACGAGTAGGTTAGTTTAAATGCAACAAAGGCTATACCCCTTCCCAGAGGCCGCGGTTCAACAGCGAGCCTCGCAGAGGAGAGAATAGCCCACGACAGCAGGCGTGCTCGTTTTTTCGCTGCGCGTCACAAAAGATAGAAAGTGAACGAGCATGGGGGTTTGCTTTCTTACCAGACTCCTTACCAAACATCGACGAGAACAGCTTGTTGACTGCTCCCTTGAACGACTTGTTGCCCTGCGAGTTGTCGACCTGGATGGGCTCCAGCTGGCCCAGATATGTGCTATTAAGGGGTTTCCCGTCCGAGTATTTGCGCGTCGGCAGGCTCTGCTGCAGATTGCCTGCTGTGGTCTTGCTCCGCTGCAGCGTGTTTCCCGGACCGTGGCCCGACTTCTTGGGCGGCGGCGGCGCCTGCCGTGACGGGACCATGCCGCCCTGAGCAAACTCGCCCGAGCCGTTTGCATACCCGCCATTGGGCGTCCCGGAGACCGAGCTGGATGGAGCATGCCGTGACCCCGACGGCGGTGCCGGTGCGCTGCGCCGCGGGATAAACGAATCGGGCGCCTCGAGCCGCGACGAATCAGCGAACGCCGGATCCATTCCCTGCTCGCCGTAAATTTGCGTTGCAGAGAGACCGCCGTGGTAGGCTTGCTCCCCCGGCGGGGTGATGGGCTGTGACCCTCCGTGTCCTTGGCTTTCGTTCATCTTGCGAATGAGAGAGTGAAATGTAAGGTTTTAAGAAAAAGGGAGTGGACAAAAAGAGAGAATAGCGAGTAATAAACAAGAAAGATTTTTCGGGACTTTCCAGTAAAGTGGGTTTCGATAGAGGAACGGAGCAAGTGCAGCTAAAAGATTATATGGTTGTTTTTCATCCAGCCACAGTGGCCTGCTGTGCGTTAGTTGAGGATCCGTTGGTACAGGCGCGTGCAAGGGTGAAATGTAGGTTAACGAAGAGGGAATTAAATGAGGTGTTTTGCAAAGATGAGAAGAGAAAAAGGCCAGTGTATTCTAGACCCACCGTATTGCTCAAATCGCTTGCGAGACGGGCCAACCAAGGTAGATCATGTATAGAGCCACACAAATGAAGCAGGCTGATTCGACGGCTCTCCCCCCGCTCCCCTCCTGTCTTGCGAGAAATAAGCGCAAGTGAGAACTGCCTGTCAGAAAGACGCCGCCATACGCGAAGCCCTCACACCTCTTTGTTGGCGCTATGGCCCTCGAGGTTCCCAGGCCTGAAATGACATCAATACACGAGCAGGCAGTGTATAATAAGAACTCTCCCGGTCCAGCAAGCCCATTTGGGAACCGGCGCCCAGGTCCGCATATTGCCCCTTGTGCGAGGTACTTATTGACAGCACTGATCCGGAATGGAAAACAGAACCTTGCAAGTGCCGCCCGCCCGATACCCTGCCCGCGACCCAAGCCCGAGATGGACCTGTCTTGGAATTCGAATCAGCGATATGCCTTCATAATGTTCATATTGGAACCAGTTCATGTACTGCATTCGCAGTTTCGATGCCGCCACCAGCGCAGTTCCCGCCAACTGTGGCGACGCCATCAGACACAATGGAGCCGCGGCTCGCCCCGACTCGGCTTGTCGATTTTTTATCGCGGAGTGCGTGCTGAGACCCGGCCCAATCAGCGCGGCAGAGGTCAGTTGCTCAAAAACTTCCTCCACGTCCATCGAAGAAGCGCGCATTTGCTCTCTTTGAAAAATGGATTTGGCCGTTGCGCTCTCTGAAAAAAACAAAGCACTTTTTTCTCCCTCCTTGCACACAAAATCATTTTTAACTCTACAGAACCAACTCTGATGCTGCATCAAGGCATGCCCAACGCAGACACAGCACAGACAGAGCAGAGCAAGAGGCATGCGCCTGCTCGGGTAGAGAAAGGTAAGGGAGCAGCGCTTGCTGAGGTAATAAAGTTGGTGGACCATCTCGAGACTGCCACTGCTAGGCCAAAGAAGGGTCCGAGCGACCCAGAAAAATAATTATGCGGTCCGGGCAAATAGGATGTCGACGTTGGCTCTGGCCAAGTACCTCCAAGTGCCAGCTCTGACAACGCATTTTTTTCGTCCACGATTTTTTTTTTTCTTCACGCATGAGCATTCCATTTCAACCTGCTGCCCGCTTCAAAATACCACGACCTACTAACATGCCGACTTGTTCGTGACTGTACCTCGGTTACCGCTCACCTGCCGTGGCCAATACATAGAGGTACGTATACGTGAAATCTCAAAAGGAGAAAATAAATAGTACTATATTGAAACCTACCCCTGCGAGCAAATAGCAATTTTGCTGCTAAGCACTAAATCGTTTTTTGTAGCTCCACTTTCTCATTGCGCACTACCTGTCGCAGAGCACTCTCCGGGACGCGACGGCGCCGCTGCTGGCAGCACTGGAGACAATGCCGGCCATGCTGCCCGAGCGGCATGACTGGCAGGGAAATTTGCATTCGCGCTCATACAGCGAGCTTGCTCGCGAGCTCCCGCATGTAAAAGGCACTGAGCTACTGCGTGTAATGCAGGCACTGACCGATAGAGACACAGCTGAGCTGCAGACTGCCGGTGGGACGGTCCTAGGACGGACAACCCGCCGATCACAAAAACCTATGCCAATCAGGACCCGGATACGCGAGCGGCACACCAACCCGTCGCGGCAGCTGCACCAGTCACAGCGTCTGCCAGTCTCGATATTTGCCAGTGCGCGCAAGCTGGTGCGCTGTCATGGACACAAGTTCCCGACATTCTGCGTTAGCTTTGACCGCACGTCGCGGCGCATGATCACGGGGAGCGACGACTACCTGGTCAAAGTGTGGTGCACACGCACCGGCTACCTCATCAACTCGCTGAAGGGGCACCAGGACGTGGTTACCGATATCACCATCAACACCGAAAACACCCTGGTCGCGTCGTCGTCGCAGGACGGCTCAGTGCGGATCTGGAACTTAAAATCCGGCGAGCCACGCGCTGTCCTGGTCGCTCACGCCACTGGCCGCAACAAGTCTGTCACCGCAGTGCGCTTTTCGCCGTCGCCGGTGCCGCAGCTGCGCTTCCTGGCCACGACCTGCGACGATGGACTGTGCCGCCTCTATCGCTGGAGTCGCGAGTCGCTCACGGTGGATTCGACACCCATCGAAATTGATGCCAGGCCAGACACACGTGACAGCATCACGGCATTCACGTTCAACCACACGGGTTCACGCTTCGCTGTGGCCACAAAGGGCGGATACATCAGCATCTACTCGACCATCGCAGGCGCCGTCAACGCCCAGCCTGGCCAGTCGTGGGGCGAGCCAAAGCTGATCAAGCGGCTGGCAGCGCACGATGATAGCATCACGACGCTGGCGTTCAGCGGCGATGGCGAGATGCTGCTGTCAGGCGCAAACGACGGAACAGCCAAGGTGTGGAAGTGTGATAGCGCCATGTCGGCATGGCACTCGGTCACAGCTGATGTCAAAGAGCCCGTGCCACCTCCGGAGGATATCCTGCCACTGGCACTGACCAGTGCATGGGCCGAGCCAACCGCGCCTAGGACAGAACTAAACCAGCCGGCGCCACTGCCCACGGCACTGCCTGCTGATGCCCAGCAGCCGCCAGCACCGACAATGCTGGCTGATGGCATCATGTCGGTAGCCGGGCTACCGTCCGCAGCAGCAGCCGCAGCAGCCTCTGAGCCCAGCAGTGCAGCGATCGAACAAAACCGCTTTGCTTTGGCCGACCAGCTTGCATCTGTCGGCATCAGCAGCCCTGCTGAGCTGGTGGCGGACAGCACAACAGCGGCAGCCCCAGCAGCCCCTACAGACGCACCTGCCAGCGCTCCTGAAGCTGCTACTGACTCAACGACGCCAGCGCCGCTCACTGTAAAGCGCATCGAGACGAACCAGGTCGCCTGGATGTGCGACAGCTCGCATGTCATCATCAGCAACAATCTCGGCACTGTTTTTCTCTTTGATCCACACACGGGGAAGACCGTCTGGAAAAAGCGCGCCCACAGCGTCGCCGACACGTTTGTCCTGATCCCCCACCCCACCGACCCGCGGATCGCCGTCTCGGGTGGCTACGACGGTCGTGCTATCATCTGGGACGTGAGCACCGGCAATATCGTAAATGAGCTAAAGGTCGGCGAGCAGCTCTTTGACGGCGCGTTCTCCGAAGACGGACTTACCTTTGCGCTAGCTAGTGAGAGCGGCGCGGCAACGCTGTTTGGCCTTGGTCCGACGTGGGCGTACGATGATGCAAACAAAATGCCCGAGCAGACGTTTGCCAGCGACTACACGGGGATTATCATGGACGAGAACCACTTTGTCGCTGACCAGCAGATGCAGATTGCTGCGCACCTGGTGCCTCACAGCGCGCTGATGGACTTTGACGGCCGCGTGTATCGCAAGCAAAAGGGACCCAAGTTTGGTATGGGCATCACCATGGGCGTCGACAGCGAGAAATTTGCCAGTGAAGACCGTGGCCGGCTGGCTGCACTGGCTATCGAGCTCGAGCATGCCTATCTCGACGTGCAGGCAGCACAGGCGCCTGTGGCAGAGACCCGGCCGGCACGCCGTCGCCGTAGGCGCGGCCGTCCTGCACGCTCCGAGACAGTCGAGGAGGCCATCCCGGAAGCAGACCTCCAGATCATTATCCCCATCGATGATGACAGTGACGACGAAGAGTATACAGCCGGAGAAGATGAGGAGGAGGAGGACGATGGCGTGCTGGCGTTGGATGATGACGACGACGCTGACGGCGAGAACGAAGGTGGTGCGGACCGCCGGACTGCCCTTGAACTGCTACGCAGCCGCCACAACACTGCCACAACACGCATTCATCGCCGTGCAGGCCGCCGCACCATCGACGAAGACGACTCGGACGACGACGAGGCAGATGGCAACTCACGTGAGGATCTGGCCGATGCCGGGTCGGGCAGCGAAGGGAGGGCAGTGGGTCCTTGCGTCCACGCCGCAGTCGCCGCGCTGGGCGCTTGGTCATTGAGCCCCCATCCGAAGACTTTATCAACATGGACTCGTCCGACGAGGAGTTTGCGCTGGAAGAAGCACCTCCACGGGTCAGCACTCACCACCAACCACCGAGTACCCGTGGTCGCCGTCGTGGTCGCCCTCGCCGCCGTGGCCGCCCCCACAACTCGGACCCGGTCGTCGCTCATGCCGATACCCGTCGGCAGATGCGCAGCCGGCGGATTGCTAGCGATTCTGAAGGCGATGATGACGATGATGACATCGACATGGAAGGCATGGCGACTGACACCAGCGAAACCGCACCTCCAGCCTCAAATGAATCAACTCCAAGGCGCAGCACCCGCTTGCACACCAACGGTACGCGGCGCACTACTATTGAGTATTCGAGCGAGGCTCTAGAAGATGACGTGTCGGACGGTCGGTCGATTCCTCAGTCACGTGCAGACCGCCGCGCCGCTCAGCCACGGGTTCCAACGTCGAACAGCAACGGTGAAGGTAGCGACTCGGACTTTGACGACATGGCACGAACACGGGCAGGTCGGCGTCGCAGTGGCCGCAAGCCCCTGATTCCCGATGAGGAGCTGCACACATCTGCACAGGCGTCCACGTCGCGAGACAGCCCGTATGCCCCGACAGAGTGGATCTTGGCCACGCACCCAAGCACTGTTCCGTACCGGCCACAGGTGGGCGACATGATTGCGTATTTCCGCGAAGGGCACCTCGATTTCTGGGCCAGCCCGAATCGCTGCAAGCGGCTCAACGAGAAGCTCCTCCCATATGTCCAGTACCCAAATCTCTCGGTGGCTGTGTTTGGCCGTGTCGTTGGCATCACCTACGCTGTCGGCCCACCGACATACTGCACGGTCAAAATCCAGCTGTTCCGGTTCCAGACGCTGGAGGAGCTGAACACAGAGAACCCGATGCAGCATGAGCTCACTCGTCGCTACATCCAAGTGCAGTACCATGACTGCGATGGCGTTCCCGACTTCATCATTCTGTACTCGCGCTACCGCGCGTCACTGCAGCGCACGCTGAGCCGTGGCGACTCTGTTGATATCTTGTTTGACGAGGACCAGATGCACAGCGCTGAGATTATTGGGTTCAAGGATATCAAGCCGACAGCGCGACACGCCAGCATGACTCGCCAGATCGCTCGCAACCCTTGGAAGAGCATCGTAGTGCGGTGGACCGAGGATGAGGAGAGCGCGGTCGAGTCCAACACTGAGGGTGATACGAAGACAGAGCAGGTGTCGCCGTGGGAGCTGGATCATGACCAAGGCGTAGACTCTGAGATCCACGAGACCGAAAAGGCTGCGCTACTCGAGATTGTCGATGAGCTGCGTTTGAACGACGAGTTTGGCTGGTTTATCAGCGACGTCGACTATGTCAACGACTACCCAGACTACCTGCAGAGCGTCGCCTACCCTATGTGTCTCGACACGGTTAGACAGCGCATCGAGTCCGGTTTCTACCGCTACGCTTCCGCAGTCACCTTCGACATGATCCTGATCAAGGAGAATGCTGAGATCTATAACAAACCTGGCACGCCTGTCCCGGTGGCTGCCAAACACCTGCTCGATGCATACAGGTCCATGTTTAACCAGACATTAGGCGACCATACTGAGGATGTGTCGGGCACTGAGCAGGTGTCACCGTCACGTCGGCTCCGCCGCCAGAGCTCGGTAACCAATGGCCACACCAAGCCGCAGAGCCAGGCAAGGAAGAGGAAGACGCCAATTAATGGCGGGGCAACACGGAGGTCGTCGCGCAATCGTCGGCGCAGACTATCAAATGAATCGGATGCGTCAGATGGATCAGACTATATGGCAGAGAATGACAATGGGGACGAAGATGACGATTTTGATGCCCCCGAGGACGACGAAGACGAAGACAACGACGACGACGACGGACTGTATGACTAAGCTTATCCAATACCTCAAAATATCTATATATGTTGCATATTTTTGTAATCTTTACATCCCTTGGATATCGTGCATATATGCCGGGCTGGCCATGATCAGTGTTGGCTGGTTCACACTTTATTTGCCAAATGTGCTATTCAGCCCGAGCACATGCATCATACAACAAATATACTCATCTATACAAGTACATGCCGTATATACGCCAAGCATCGTTTTTTGCTATACTCATACAGCCTGCAATTTGGAAATATCACGTTTATATCTATTCCAAACGCCTCGTATACACATCCGTATATTCAACAAATCAGCTATTTGTCAAATGCAGCATTTTCTTTTATAAAAAATTGTTGACAGCTTGCACAGCAAAAATTGACATGCCTTAAACACCTGCCAACCTGTTTTCGCCAAGCCATGTTGGGATTCTGCTGAGAGCAGCCCCGAGCAGACTCAGGGAAGCACTGTGCCTTGTCTGTTTTATAAACGGCTAATCCCCCATTCTCCTCTTTGTTTCTGCAAATTCCATACATTCCATTTTTTACACACTTTTATAATGCGCTTTTCTTTGGCAAAAAAGCCTCCCTCTGACATAGTGTCAGCGCATAGCTCTTCCACCTACACAGACACGATTGGCTCCAATACAGGTACGTTCTATCTGACGGAGGAGTTTGACAGCCCAGACAGAAAATACAGGTACTATGTAGAAAGCATATATGAACAAAAGCGCTCGCTTTTTGGCTGGCTCAAGCTTTTCAAAAGGTGAATTTTGCGCAGCCCGTGCGGCTGTGTCGATACTCACCCCATCCCCACAACAAAAGGCGTTTGTTACGGTTGAGCTCTAGCAAGCTCTACCTACTATAACCGGGGGGTTTGATTTCATGATGGGAGAAACACGGTGTAAACGACCTTAGCAAAGTTCTTTCGAACCGGCTGTGTAAAATAAGCATAATTGTAAAATAAACTTTAAAAGAATCGCACAGAAACCTTCTATATTTGCACCTTGGCAGTAAAGCACAGAGTTATTTCACGTAGTCGACACAATGTGCTTATTGATATGATTAAATCATACATATCAAAGAATGTGATCTATAAATCAGAGGCGACGGAATGCCATCATCTATCCAGCATGTCACATGTATGATGTAGTCAGATGATAGGTTGTCAAATGCAGCAAATTTTATATTCATTGTTTGCAATTTTAGGATGCATGTCATAATGCGGAAGAAGATCTATGCTGAAATTAGCGCATTGTTCGTTGGGGTTCGGTGTGTACGTCTGAAAGTAAAGCTTGAATCAAGTACATGTGGCAAGGGAGCCTCCGGACAGATATAAATTTGACTGCAGAGGATCTCGACATCCTTTTCTCCTTATCCATTTTTCACAAGGACACAACTATTTGACAGCAAAGAACTAACATGTACATCAGCACAACTACTTTTGAGATGCCGATTCTACGCGATACGGGGGATTCTGGAACTCAGCAGGGGCAGGACACTACCACCGAAACTACTCCGACCCCCAAGAGAAAGACCAAGAGGTCGATTTTCATCAGAAACCAGTAAATTAAGGTCTTTTTATTATTATTATTATTATTCTCGAATAAATTACGTTAACCATTCGAGGTGCAAACGAAAACATGACACATGGTAAGCCATGTGTTTGGTGCTGATGTTCCAATTGTCTGATTCGGCCATGCTCATTTGGTTTACAGGCTTCTACTCGTTTGTGCATCTGTACCCAATGCTTACTGGAATCGGAATTGTTATTTTCAGAAGCGTTACCAGTTTATGCAAAATGATGGCGGCAATCTCGGCTGTATGGCATACAATTGAAGGCATCGGTTGGCACAATTTCAGAACATAACTTGTTGGGGATCCATGTTCATTCCGAAGTACTCTGTTCGGAGGAAACATATTTAAGAACCACTCATTCATTTATATCATCCAACAAAAGGTACTGTCACGGCCATTGTTAAGAATACACAATATATTTGTCATTTATATACTGTATGCTGCAAAGCATGTATGCACCATCAGCTGCCAGTCCAAACTTGACTCTTCGTGATGCAGATTATCCTTTCACAGATAACCTTGGTAAAAATATAGTGGTCGTCGAAGGAGCAAAAATGCTTGGGAACGGCAATTAAGAGAATTACACGGGCTAGCTTTGGTGAGCACAAAGCAGGTGGCGATGCATTTTTAAAACATACTGCACTCAATAACATGTTTCAGTGTCTGGTTGACTTGGTCGGATGCTCTAGATATTGCTGCTCAATAGCTGCTGTTTTGTAGATGAGTCCCAAACAAAATGAAATAAATAAAACCCTGGTCATAACTAAGGTATATTGAAACTGTATTATATATTCTACAAAGAGCAGATTGGTTGTAGTGGTAGTAATGTTCCAGATATAGGAAATGACACTGGTTAGTGTGAAGCAAACATATATGATAACACCAAAGGCATTTTGGAGCTATATGTAACTAGCATTATTTTCTTGTCTTTCTCAACATTTGCATTTTCTGGCCTATCTAATATTGCCACCATTGTATTTTCTTGTTGTTTAACACTCTGTTGGGTTAGCGACACTGATGCGTAGCATTTTTGATGAATTTCGAATAGCCTAATAATGATAACTCTCCGCAGCATGCACTGATCCATTTCACTGATGCGTTTAGCATTGCTGCAAGAGAGCTCGAGACCCAAAGCCACTCAAAAGTCAAAGTGAGGGTTTGGGAAGCGGTAAACCGTTTACACACTTTTATACAAGTGAGATTAGAATAACACACAGGTAAAGCAGATGCTTCGACAGTGGGGAGGAATATAGCGACTATAAATGTGGCCATCAAAATGTATACTCCAACTATATCTGCCTATGCACATCTTCCAGGTATATCCAACTCTAGTAATGTAAATATTTTTGTGATAAAGGTAGACACGGAAGCGAACGAGTGGCTCAACAGAGTGTGGTTTCACTTCCTCGCGGCCTTCTTGGCAGCTTTTGTGACCTGTGCCTTGCGGGAATGCAAGGCGTTGATGTCCTTGGCGCGCTTCTTCGCCTCGTCCTGGGTGCGGTTGACGAGCTTGCGCTTCTTGCGGCTCAGCATCGAAATGGCAATACGCTGCCGCTCCTCCTCTTCCTCCTCAGCCTTGGAGCGCTTCTTGGCAGCGGGCTTCTTGGCCTTCTTGTTGCCTGCCTTCTGCTGGTACTCCGTGAACGACAGGCCTTGGCTCTCAGCCAGCAGCTGCTTCTGGTGCTGCTTCTCGGCAATGTCGTCCTCGTCTTCATCATCAGACTCTTCCTCGTCGGCGCTATCACCCTCGATCTCGGCATCCTCCTCGCCCTCGCTCTCCTCCTCGTCCTCATCTTCGGGCTTCAGCTTCTCAACGTCACCCTCAAAGCCTTCAGCAGTGGCAAACTTGGCAGCAGCCTCGGGAATGTAGTCACCGTCGGCATATTCAACGAAGGGCGAGAGATGAGGCGGCAGCTGCTGGCCGACCAGGTAGTCGTCGGTGGGCAACAAACGGCGGGCGTTGATGGAATCGTAGACCCACTGGGGTTGCAGGTATGTGCGGTTCAGGAACTGGTGGCCCTGGACGGGGCGATCGCAGATCTGCACGGTGATGTTGGTGTCGTTCTCCGAGTACGGTGAGCCACCGCCCGACGAGCTAGCCCAGCCGAGACGGCCACCAAAGGCACGGATGACAAATTCGAGCGAATACCGAGGGACCTCACGCGACAGGAAGAATACCTGCTTGTTGAACAGGAGCTCGGCAGTGTTGGAGTCGTCGTCTTCGTTGCGTGCCTCCGAGTCGTCCCCACCGACGGTCACTGAGCTGTACTCGGGAGCATCCTCGGCTGTGGCCAGAGACTTGATCTTGGCACCAAGGGTGCTCAGACGCTGCTTCATCTCCTTGGAAACCTTGGTGTGCTTCTCCTCTGTGGCAGTGGTCTCCTCATCATCATTCTCCTTGATCAGATCCTCGACGCGCTTGGATTCGACACGCAGCGAGCCTAGGCCGGCGGCGCTGTCGTCCAGATCAGCATCGACCTTGGGTGGGTAGGCCAGGTTGGCAGTGGTGAAGAGGCGGTAGTTGACGAAGCCAAGCAGGGTGCGGTAGAACTCCAGGAAGGTGGCCATGACGCGGAAGTCAACATCCAGCGGGATGTGCTGGCTGAACTGGTACGGCACGATCCATGTCACGGTCTGGCCCGAGATCTCGGCCTGGTAGTAGATGCCCTTGATTGACAGGAACACCTTGCGCAGGGCATGGCTGTGGACAACAAAGTGCATGAACTCGGTCGACAGGCGCTTGCACTCTTCAACAACCTCGTTGCTGACGTTCTTCACGACCGGCATAGTGGCAAACAAAAAGAGCATGCAGAGGGCGTCGTCGAGGTCGCGTAGGGCGTCGGCAAAAGACGGGTAGCGCTCGCGCACCAAGTGGTCAAGAGTGTACTGCGGACGGCGCGAGTGCAGGTCCTTGGCCTTGGTGATGTCGTGCTTGCCCAGGGCGTGCTGCAGCTTGCGCAGGAACGTCTTGTGCTCGCGGAACTTGGCAATCAACGGCTCGCTCAGGAGAAGCTGGATGTCCTTGGCGTAGTAAAACGTCGTTGGCTTCGAGGATCCGCGGTTTGCCTTCTTGCGGTTCTTGGGCTCCACCGGGTAGATGCCCTTCAGGATGCACAGCCGCCGGAAGTCGGCCAGCGATACCTGCAGCTTCTTCAGCGCCCGGTTACGCGTAATGTAGGTCGTCGACGCTCCCTCGGTGAACTTCTTCTTGATCTTTCCCATGGCTGACGGCTAATAGATGGAATGGAGGCGGGGGGTGTTGTGTATACAGAGCAAGTGCAGGAGAGCAAGAAAGAGCGTTGCCAGCAGGCAGCAAGCGATCGCAAGAAAAAAAAAGATTTGTCGGTGTGAGTGATCTGGATCAGGAATCAGCTACCCGATCAGCACGGCCAATCAGAGGCGTGACTGGCTCGATGCAGATTTTTCTTCCTTGCAGCGTACAAAGAGTCCAGCCAAAAAAAAAAACAACCTGCGGCAGCAGCAACCCGAGGTGTCGTTTACTCAGTCAAAAAATCACAGTTTGAAGAACAGTGGAGAAGTTTTCGCCGCGCTTGCTCTTTCCCTCTCTATTCATTTGCCTCTGACTTTAGTGTTTACCTTCTGTTGTGACCGCAATACACAGACAAGGGAGACATCGCATTTCTTCGCAAGCCTATAACATTTCACTTTCTCACTTGCGCTGTTTGATTTTTTTTTTTTTTTTCAGAGCCTAGTCCCCCACTATCACCAAATTCGCTTTTTCTATTCAAATGGACCGCATTCCAGAGCATCGCCGCAACGCATACAAGACAAAGGGTGCTTTTGCGGCGGAGGAGCTTCGTCGCCGTCGCGAGGAGCAAACCGTCGAAATTCGCCGGCAGAAGCGCGAGGAGTCGCTTGCCAAAAAGCGCAACTTTAACCTGCCGAATGACAACCTGTCCGACAGCGAGGACGAGGAGGGCCTGGGCTCTAACCAGGAGCTGCTGCAGGAACAGTTCCCCGCCATGATTTCTGGACTGTACGCCGAGAGCCTGGACGACCAGCTGACGGCAGTGACGCGGTTCCGCAAGCTCCTGTCCAAGGAGCACAAGCCGCCAATTGAGGAGGTTATCTCGTGCGGAGTCGTACCGCGCTTCGTCGAGCTCCTGCGGTCGACGCACTCGGTTATTCAGGTAAGCAGATCTGGACAGCTGCATTTGCGAAATGCAGCCTCGCAGTGCTTGGAAAAACTCGCAGGCCACTAATTCCTGAATGCACTCTATTCGCTCCCCCCCAAAAAAATTGCTTGTAGTTTGAGGCCAGCTGGGCCCTGACCAACATTGCGTCGGGCTCGTCGCAGCAGACACAGGTTGTCATTGATGCGCAGGCCGTGCCTCTGTTCATCCAGCTGCTCAGCAACGAGAACCTGGATGTGCGCGAGCAGGCGGTGTGGGCGCTGGGTAACATTGCTGGCGACAGCCCGCGGTGCCGCGACTTTGTGCTGTCTGAGGGCGCGCTCCAGCCGCTGATCCAGCTGCTTAACGAGAACCACAAGCTGTCGATGCTGCGCAATGCGACCTGGACGCTGTCGAACTTTTGCCGTGGCAAGAACCCGCAGCCCGACTGGGAGACGGTAAGTACTGCAACCGCAGCTGCCTTTTTTGTAGATGTGCACTATTGGTCGGACGTGCATCACTAACTTGTATTGTTTGGTGCTGGCCTATTATGTAGATCAAGCCTGCACTGCCGGTGCTGAGCAAGCTCGTCTACTCGGTGGACGATGATATTCTGATGGACGCCTGCTGGGCAGTGTCATACCTGTCGGACGGGCAGAACGACAAGATCCAGGCGGTGATTGAGTCTGGCATGTGCCGCCGGCTGGTTGAGCTGCTGATGCACCCGATGACGACTGTGCAGACACCTGCCCTGCGTTCGATCGGCAACATTGTTACTGGTGACGATATGCAGACCCAGGTCGTGCTGAACTGCGGTGCCCTGCCGGCGCTGCTGTCGCTGCTGAACTCGCCCAAGGACGGCATCCGCAAGGAGGCGTGCTGGACGATTTCCAACATCACCGCGGGCAACACCACGCAGATCCAGGCGGTCATTGACGCAAACATCTTCCCGCCGCTGCTGCACGTGCTGCAGAACGGTGACTTCAAGAGCAAGAAGGAGGCGTGCTGGGCCGTGTCGAACGCGACCTCGGGCGGGTTGAACCAGCCGGACCAGATCCGCTACATTGTGCAGCAGGGGTGCATCAAGCCGCTGTGCGATCTGCTGAACTGCATGGACAACAAAATCATCCAGGTTGCCTTGGACGGCCTGGAGAACATCCTGAAGGTGGGCGAGGCAGACCGCGAGAAGAACGCGTCGCACATGAATGAGTTTGCGCTGTACGTCGAGGAGGCTGGTGGCATGGAGAAGATCCACAACCTGCAGCTGCACGACAACATCGAGATCTACAAGAAGGCGTACAACATCATCGACAAGTACTTTGCCGAGGAGGGCGAGGACGAGGAGGACAGCGAGTTGATGCCAGGCGTCGACGAGCAGACTGGCCAGTTCAACTTTGAGGGCAACGTCGCGGTGCCGAGGGCGGCTTCAACTTTGGCAACCAGTAAGCAAAAATGCCACTCCAGGAAGGGGGTCCCAGAAATAAAGCACCTGTTTATCTCCGAGACACGTACAGCGCACCGCACATGATGGCGTCCATATGTGCTGGTGGCGTGTAGGATGGTGGCATACGTCCTGGCACAGCACTGTTTTCATTCTTTTCTCAAATTTCCGTTAATAAAGGTTCAATATATTCTACACGAACGCAGCACCTAGGTCTACTTGGCAGGGGTCCTAGAGGTGGTCTTTGCAGCCTCATTCTGAGCGCGCAGCTTGCGGTACCGGTCAATGAACTCCTCGGTGAACTGTGCGCCGCGTGGGAGCACGACAAAGTTGGGGATTCCGTCCCTGATAATATACTTTTGGTGGCCGATAGCGGCACCCAGGCGTGTGCCCATGCCGACCTTGACGAGTCTCTCATCCTCGTCGAAGCCGCCGACCGGGCGGTGCAAAAAGTACGTGTCGACATTGCCGATAGTATACTTGTGCTCAGTGTCCCAGGGCGGCGACTGCGCAAGCACCTCGCCTAGCATATCGCCGATAGTAAGGGCCTCGTCAAAGTCCTGGACGAAATCGGACTCCTTGAACTCCGGATAGAGGAAGAACACAGGCCAGAGGAGGTGGCCGGATTCCTCGTCGAGTGAGACCTGGCGGCCCGAGTCGTTCTCCCAGGCATACGGTGCGGGCTTCTTCTTTGCCTTCTCTTCGTCCGAGTCCGAGTCCGAGTCCGAGTCCTCCGGCTTTAGCTTCCTGGTGGTGTCGAATTGGAGCTTACGGATCTCGATCGCTTGCTTGAGCTTCTGACGCTTCTCAGCAAGCTTGCGCTCACGCTCCTCCTTTTCCTTGATCTTGCGCTCGTGCTCGGCCTTGGTCTTCTCGACTTGCTTCTGCAGGACCGCGATCTCGCGGTTAGTCTCGTCAATGCCCAGCCCCCACTTGCAGCACTCGAGGGCCTCCTCGTACTTGCCCAGCGCCAGGCATGCCTTGGCAGAGCGGAACAGCGCCTTGGTGGACTTGGGCCGCAGGCGCAGCGCTTCGGAGCAATCGCGGAGCACCTTGCCATAGTTTTTCAAGTGCAGGTTGGTTGCTGCTCTGTTGGTGAGCAGCGAGACCTTGAGGTCGATGTTGTAATGCTCTGGCGCCAAACCCTTGGTGTAGAAGTCAAGGGCGTCTTTGTACTGGCCAGCCTTGAAGCAGTCATTGCCCTGCGACTTGAAGTTCTCGGCGATCTCCTCGGGCGGGCCGTCGTAGGCCAGAGTCTTAAGTGCCTCTAGTGCGGGGTTCTCTTCGTCGTCGTCAGTGTTCAGATCGCGCATGAAGAAGGGCAGCTTGTTGAGATCTTGCTCAATCTCGTCCCAGGACTTGCCGTGCACTTTGCTGGCCGGTGCGGGGCCCGCTGAGGCCTGGTCGTTATCAGACATTGCAGAGGTTGGAGGTGAATTGTCGAAAGAAAAGCAGAGAAGAGCGAAGAATCAGCAGGCAGAAAAGGACGGGTTTGTCATCACAGCGCTGGAAAAATTGTGTAATCTGATCCTCTGATTTCGCAGTACTGGCGCTGGCTGTGCCTTGGGCATCTTGGTTCGGCGAAGCAAGTTGCATGTGGCTAGGTGTCCGGGCCAGCCTGGCAGGGACCAGGAGAAACGGGACCAAGACAGCATATATCCTTGCTAGGTAGCATTTTAGGCTGGTAACATCCTGAATAATATAAAGCCTGTAGCAGAGTTCAGATCTCAGTATCTTTGTCGCTTTTCCTTCGTCAAATGCTTCATTCTGAAATGATATGCCAGTTTTCATATTTCATATCACTGGTAGTAAGAGTGGTCAAGTATGAAATATTACTTTGTATAATAAAGTCTGATGTCGAATATCCCTTTTCTGGCAGTGCGGAGTGCCTCGAGTCCAGATATATTTCCTCTGTGGACTGCAATCACCTCCAAGTTTGGAAGGCTTCTGACGAGGGAACAGGTATACCAAAGTACGTCGGGTCCGCCATGATGGATCTTGAGATTTCGAAGCGTTGTACTGATTGGCAGCAAGTCCGAAGTATCACCAAGATCATCCTCAGTGATATTAGGAATTGGGATCTCCTCAACTTCAGCTGTCTCAAATGCGGGTTCCCCAAATGTAGAGTGGACTACTGGCACTCCAATTCCCTAGATGTGTGATATGTAGAGTCCTGAGCTGTGGTAGCCTCCGAATAGCGCCAAACAGCTGAGGAAATTGGTCATCACTCAGCTCGATCGTCAGGCTTATGACCCAGACCAGTCGTTCGATGTACGTCAGGGGAATGGGTTGCTTGTCATGGACACCTCTAGAGCACCATGCATCGCATTGTAAAAACGAGTGATAGTCTCATGCGGGAGCTGGGCGGAGACATACTCACATGGCTGGGAATTAAGGGTGAACGACTTGACCTGGGAAACAATACGAGTATCAATGGAGGAAAGATACTTCAGGTCTTCGCCCATCTTCAGGACTTTGATCGGAGAATGACGGAAGAGACTGTACAAATCGTCGTAGTATCGAGCAGAGTTGTCAACCGACAAAGATGACAGCCTTGGGAAACGTATGATGGATCCACCGGTCCGGATCTAGTTTCGTACTCAGGGGTGGTCGGAAACTGAACGCCAAACTAAGTAGTGTCAGGTTGGAGAAGACGATTTCGTTGTCCTTTGTAGGCTTGAACCAGTTCCAAATTACGTCTCCGCTGATATTATAGAACATCACCTCGCGTAAAACTGATGCGTTGAACTGGGGATATCCGCTATCATGATCTATATATCCCAAGTTCATTTTCAAGCTGGTTGCTTCGAATTCCATGCTGGAGATGGCTCTTGGTATCAGCGAATGATATCCATAGATAGAAGTGAGCTGCTTCCTGTAGTGGCGAATAAGCCTTTTGTACATCAGAAGTAGTGGGTCAGGGCTGTTGTCATAGTTCCGTGTTGCACCACCATACTTGAACTGGTTATAGGCAATCGACGTGATGTTTGGGAATAGGCCAGTGAACATATCAAATGCCTGGTCAATCTCGCGATCCATGGCCGAGATTTGATCTGGGGTAGTTAGATGCCTCGCAATTCCAGTACCGTAAAATGTAACCGATTTGACGCCCGTCCACTTTTTACCATTGGCTTTGAATACTCTTAGAATACCCAATATCGGCGGCATGCACCTGCAACCAGGCGCAAAGGAAATGGTTAGATCGGTAACCGAGCTGGTCAGCCCCATTGAAACGATTGTCACAATGTTGGATACCAGCCCGAAGCCGTGGCTGTTGTTCCTACTGCATCGCTCGGTGCAAACACGCTCGATACCAACAGTCTTGACCTGCGTTCTGAGAGCCAGGGCCCTCCAGCTACGACACACCTGTGCTAGCGGCAACACATCTTTAAGGCCAAAATAGTTTGACCGCAGGGAGCATCTGGGTGTGCATAGCCGCTCAAAGATCTGATCGGTGAGGTCGTCGGGGAGTCTCGTAATTGGTCCTGGGGTCGACATATTAGAGAAGTGGGGTGTAAAAAGAACTAGTGTTTGAATAGCTAGGGAGCCAAGTGGAGGGGTAGGCTGAGGGGGAAGCGGTGCTTTTATGACAAGGAGCAAGGGTGGGACAACTTTCTTAACCTCAGAAATCAAGAGGATCTTTCTGGCCGCTGCCAACACCCACAAAGGCGACAGCAATGTTGTAGCGACAGATGCGCATTTTTGCACCGATAGCATTGGCAGGATGCTGCTGCCAGGGCCAGGAATGGATATCTAGCACTGCCAGAGTTTGCTCTCACCGCACTATTTTCACATCTACTGTGCAATAGTTGTAAACACTGGGTCTACTCTCCTAGGTGTGTTTGCCTAAGGTGTCGCTTGGCAGCCCTTTGGTTTTTCTGCAGCCCTGTTCAGAAAGTTGGTCTTTTTCCACTGTAGATTCTTGTTGATATCCACACGCACGCAGACCAAGGATGGTCATTTGAGAGAGAGCGTTTGTTATCCTTTTCACGGTGCCGTTTTCATCTATTGTGACAACAGCAATGTATGCATGTCTACCTCTGACGTGCATGAGGATGGATAGCCGTGGTCTGTCATTGTTGAGTAGGGTTTCTGGATGTGCCTGGTGTATTTACATCCTTCCCACCAGGGTTGCAAGGCGCCAACAGTCACCGAAAATCAGCTCCACATAGTATTCAAGGTCAATGCAGGGTAGGAGAATGTAAGGCACCGGACTCCTCTCTATCTGCTGTTATTGTCATTGGTATATATCCACATATTTGGCTGATGTTGCTTGCAGAAATGCAAAATGCAAGGATTCGCCAAGGATGTGGCTATCAGCAGCTTGTAAAAGCTGCGCAGCGGTGCTGTATAGCCTTAGGAAACCTAGAATGGCTCTAAATAGATTGGATTTGAGGATACAACACCAGATACAACACCTACAACACGAGCTACCACATTGTCTTGCGAGTTTACTCTATCACATAGCCCTTCTGATATCTCATTCCATAACAGCCAATACATACGGTGATCTGGATCAAAGAATCAGTGCGGAGTGCGACAGTGGGCTGAGTAGGGCTTAGCAGCGCCTTTCAGGCCGTTGCAGCTCCTTGGAAGGGACAAGCTCGCGTTCGCTTTTCTTCTGCTCCGTATTTTTTTATACTGTTATTTTTCTATTATATCCCCTCGCTTCAAGTCTCCTACGCAGTATTTGGCACAAAGCATGGACATGCCACTGGACGACCGCAACGAGGAGACGCTGATGGCACAGCGCCTGGTACGGTTCAACCATGATGCCGTAGCGGCCAAACTCAAGGCCACTGAGGGACACTCGCAATAGACTCCGACAGACGCTCATTGATCAGGGTGTCATAAGCGACCCAAAGAAACCCACGACCCTAGAAGGGGCCAAGCAGTTTGTCGGAACCTGCACGAAAATGTGCCCCGACGATGAGCGAGAGGAGCGCGAACTGCAAAATAACCTCCACAAGTATGAGGTGATTCCTGGGACGAAGCGGGCGGATCCGGCAAAGACAGTCAAGATCTACCACCGGTCGTCTGCGGGTGATGAGGAGCCTCTGCATCAGATGTGCGGACACCCGAGACACTGCTGAAGACGCTGGATTACTTGATGAATGTGGTGGTTGCGGGTGACCAAACATTGGAGAACTGTCACGGGTTTTGTACGCGATCGGACGCGGGCGATCCGGGTGGACTTTACGCAGCAGAACGCCTGCAGCCGGGAGTCGGTGATAGCACACGAGCGGATTGCGCGGTTTCACATTGTCTCCCTACATGTGCTGTGCGGGAACAAGGACTTTGATGAGCACCAGGACATGGAGCAACTGCACAAGACGTTGAAGACCCTGATTGAGGTCTACGAGGACCTGCGGGCTGAGGGCTTGGAGTGTCCGAACGAGGCTGAGTTTACGGCGTACTACATCGTGTCGCAACTGCATGATTCCGATGCCAAGCGTATGGCTGACCAGCTGCCGCTGCAGATCTTCCTCACGCCGATTGTTCAGCAGGCGCTGAAGCTACACAGGCTATCGCAGACAAGCAACGAGATCGTCAACAAACAGCTGCCGCCGAATCTGTTTGGTGCGCAGATCCAGACCACGCAGTTCTTCCGCGCCGTAGCCTCGGCCGAGACACCATTGCTGCTGGCATGCCTGGCCGAGTACGAGTTTCACGCATCAGACGAGCGGGGCTCAAGGCTATGAATTCGGCGTTTCCGCACCAGAAGGGCAGAGAGTATCCGCTGGGCGAGTTTGCAGACATTTTGCATTCGATGGGCTCAACGACGCAAAGGAGTTTTGTGCGCTATTCAACGTGCCTGTTAACGAGGGCGGCGTGATGCTGGGCGCAAAGGTCGATAACGGCTGACGTATCGCGAGCCGGCGAGAAGGGCGAAGAGGGTGCGGAGGAATCTGAGAGTGTGGGTGTCAAGTTTCAGTCAGCGACACCTATTCAAGTGATCAATTCGGATCTGGACCGGCGTTCTTGCAACCCCATCCAATGCGCCGGGCTTTGGCCAATGCCGCAGTGGCTAAAAGCCAGGCACCAGTACCGCCAAAGGCAGTTGCTGCACCAGTGAAACAGCTGCTGCGCCAGTGCCGGACAAAGTCCAGTTTGCTGTGCCCAAGGTGCCGGCGCCAAAGGCCATGCCCAACCCAGCACCCACGAAAGTAGAGCAGCCGGTAGCGCTGTCGACACCAAATGCATTTGCCAGCAACCACAGCAGCATTTTCCAGACGTCCAAGCGTCCTGAGCTCAAGCCACAAAAGGAGCGCACCAAGCCTGCCAGCGAGCAGCTGCCCCCAATTTCGCCGTTCAGCAATGCCATGGTGAAGCCAGTGACTGCGCCAGCACAGAAGTCGTCGTCGCTGTCTGCCCCGCAGTCGTTGTTTGCACCGCCAAAGCAGCCAGCCGATACCAGCACCGCGGATCCCAGCACTGCGCCTGCCAAACCTGATGTGCCTGTGTTCACCCCTACGCCGGTAATGAAGCCTGCCTTTTCCATGCCCGTGGCTCCAACACCGCAGCCAGAGGCGTCCAAGGTGACAGAGATAACATGGAACAAGCCGCGGCGGTTCATTCCACTGGACGATGCTGTCCAACGCCATTTTGGACAACATGCTCGAATCTATTGTGCGTGACATTGCCGCACCTGAGCTCGACCGCAGTTGTGCCAATGAGCGAATCGCGGCACAGCTGGCTGAGGACATTGCCAGCTCGCTGACCGACTATACGAGCGCCTTTATTGCATATGAGGTGGCATACCGAGAGGTGATGACTGCCAAGGCAGATGCGTTCCGGAAGCGCGCGTTGGTGAGCACAGTGTTTTCGCAGTGGCAGATGGAGGTGACGGCACGGGAGCAAGAAGCAGCGCTGCGACAGCAGTATATCGACGATTTGAAGACAATTGTCGATAGTGCGCCGGCACTGCAGCCGCCCAGAAGCCTGCTCTCTAGGCAGCCGATGATGATTTCGCCTGCACACAGCCGGACGCAATCGAATGTGTCGAGTGTATCGATGCAGTCGGCACAGCTGCTGAGAGCACGTTCTGGGATTCGTGCCAGCTGGGCCGCAGCGGATTCGCATCCCTTACGACGGCACTGGAGGAGTTTGGCGGTCTGCCGTTCCACGCCAAGATCGGAGTGGTAGGCGCACACGGAAACAGCCTGCTGGCTACCGGGCTCTGGTGGCAGATTGACCCGGTCAGCGCCACTCAAGCGAACTCCAACGTGGGGAGACAGGCGAGCTACTCCAACAACAAGGCACAAGACCTGGAGATTGCCGATGAGACTGACGAGTTCCATGTAATCGATCGGCGGCTTTATGCACGGATTGCACTGTTGTCGCAGACGCCTGTAGCGG